>NW_016165167.1:8215-13534 GCF_001687245.7 Rhagoletis zephyria | reverse complement strand
TGAATTTAGTTAACTTACACACAAGTTATATGGAATATAAAAATATGGATGTCAAACGAAATTGTTAATAAATCTTTACTTTGAGCACTAATAATATTTTTGAGGTGTTGCAACATGTTTTGTGCTACTTGAGTGGAAGGGATAGGAAGGCACTGGAAAGGATAGGAAGGCATTAGATGCGATAGGAAGGCATTGGAAGGGCCAGATAAAGCACTAATATTTTGTCTAGGCAATTTTTATACATAAGTGTACATATACTTAATACGCGAAGGGACTTTTTGTCCAGGACATAACTGGCTTTGAAATGCTTTGTTTCTTAATTCATCCATAGGAGGGTTGCCACCTGTTTAAAAAATCAAATTCAATTTGAAATAAGTGAATTAGAAATGATAAACATGTATCATAATAAGGGTGTCAGGTGTAAGGGCTTTCAGAAGGTGGTAGTTTGAAAATATTTTGAATAGGATTGCCATCTGCTTAAAATTTTGAATTTAGATATCTTATGCACAAGTTATATGGAATATCAAAATATGGATGTCAAACGAAAGAGCGTTGAGAGGTCTTTAGTTTGAATACTATGAATATTTTTAAGGTGTTGAAAGAGGGTTGCTATTTTCCTGTTTAAAAAATTAAATTGAAATTATTTAATAGTGAAATAAATTATTTAAATATGGGTATCAGTCGTAAGGGGTTTGAAAAATCTTTATTTCTGGACTATATTTAGCGGGATTGCCACACGTTTAAGAAATCAAACTCAACTTAGTTCATCAACTAATTGAAATATGTATCGCAATATCAAAAGAAGGAGAGTTAGATAGGTTCTAGATTGAAAATACATTTGAAGAGGGCTGTGTACCTGTTTGAAAAGTCTATTTTAATTAACTAAGTAATACAAAAATAATATGAAACATGGGAGTCAAACTAAAGAGTGTAAAGAAATAGTTTCAATATTTGGAATGTTTGAAGAGGGTTGCAGATAAAACTATATATTCAAATTATTCAATAAGTTGGATAAATTATTAAAAGATGGGTATTAATTGAAATGGGTTTGAAAACTCTTATTTCTGACCTTTATTTAGGAGGGTTGCCATGTAATTGATCAATCAAATTCAACTTAGGTCATCAGTTTATTGAAATACTTATGCATCACAATGTCAGACGAAACAGATTTAAGAAGACTTTAGTTTGAAAATACATTGGAAAAGAATTTCCAACTGTTTGAAAAGTCGAACTTAGTTAACTGAATAGCTAAGTTTGAAAATATCTTTGCTGGCTGGCTGGCCTGGACTTTTCGAAAAGTCGTATCAATCAAACAAAGTATATATGTATATTATACTAGAAAGCATTTTTTGTGATAGTCATTCGATTTGCACCGTTATTCCTGAATTTCAAAAATGAGCGGTCAACACCTTAGCCTGTACATGTGCAATAAAGTTTTATATTTTTACTTAAGAACTTTTTTATCGCAATAGCGTAGTTTGAAATTCGATCGAATTAAAAACCTGCACCAAGCGAGACCTCCCTTCACTGAGAATTAGATGAAATATGGCACCTGGATCGCTTATAACTCAAACTCAACTATTGGAAATGTACTTTTACACACTTTTCAGTAATAGTTTTAGATGCACTTTGTAGGGTGTATACATCAGAGTGCTATACAATAAAAATTCAATAAATTTTACAGGAGATGTGTCTATAACAAGTAATTTTTAGCAAAAAAAAAACCGACTTCAACTCCCATATAAAAAAAAAAATATATATATATATATCTCATGATCCACTGATCGGATCTCAACCAGATTAGTATGGGACCACCTCTGAGACACTACCTTTCCGATGCAAAAAGAACTATCGAAATCGGTTGACGTGGTCTAAAGTTATGCGGTAACATACATAAAAAAAAAAAAAAAAAATATTCCGACGAACTGATAACCTCCTCCTTTTTTGGAAGTCGGTTAAAAAGAAGAATAGAAGCTGAACTCGCAGATGCTCGCAGCTGGTACTATTTCAGATATGGAACGCATTTTGAACGTTTACTTTACCTAAGTGACTTTTCAAAATTCGCTAGTCCGTACTTATACTTTTTTAATTTGTTTTCTCCAAATATCGTGATATGTATAGACATATGTACAAATGTGCATGTAAAGAGTTTCTGCAAATGAAAAAACCCGACATATGTACATTTGTAATATGTATACACAAATATTTCGTTTTCATTACAAATTTTGCTGTTTTAATGCGATTCTTAATTATATTGTGTAGTACGCACATATTGTTATATACATATGTACGCCAAAATATGAGTTTTGTTTGCTTTTTCTTACTCATTATTTACTGTGCGACCGAAAAAGTTATTGGAACTATCGATACCAAACTAAGCGACAAGTTGGCACTAGTTGAGAATGCAGATATCCAATGGTTCAATACGTGCGACGATGGACAAGGCTACGAGCCCAATGACGATTCATACTTAAATACTTTTGTATGCAGGTGTTGGATATCAGTGTGCCCAGATGATTACAAACTGGAAGTCATTGTGTGAGTTGAAAGCAAATGAAACATCCAATATCTATGGTTATTTTGTTGACTGGGACGTTTACAATATACATACATAGGTATTCATACCTTGTTGATTTTCAGGCTATCCAGAATCAATTCCATCTCGGGTCTTGCATGCCGACTGTATCTATCTCCGAATCACTTCAAATTTTAGTATATTATTCTGCTCGGAAAATAAGCACATACGATTTTTTTTTATAACGCGAGCGCACTTTTGCCCAAGGGTATTATAACTTTGGTCGCATAACGGTTATTTGTAACAGGCAAAACGAGGCGAGATAGATCTAGACTAATTTATACATAAATGATTGGAATGAAAAAAGAAATCGATTAAGCGATGACTGTCTGTTTGTCCGTCCGTCCGTCTGCCCGCCTGCGCACACGATAACTCGAGTAAAAATTTAGATATCTTAACAAAACTTGGGGTCAGTGCTGCCAGATCTTCGGCATGAAAAAACGTCCCTTTTGGTCTGAAAAAACGCAATTTCCTACCCAAAAACGCCTTTTTCAAATGAATATACAAAAAATTGTTCTTATTAAATTTTTATTGTATACAAAGGTACATATGTACGTAAGGTATATTAAAATGTCATTTCGACCGAGCACATTTAGAATTCATTGTAAACTGGTTTGAGATCGTTAATTTAAAAATGATTTTATACATACACTTGTGATCAGCTGATTAAGTCATCAATATTTTGATCAATTTCGGCTATTAAATTTCAGGGCAATAATGTGCAAGTTTAAAGGGGCGTTCGCGTTGATTTTTAAAAATTTTTTTTCTTGTAGATATTTGGTTGGGGGGTCGGTTGTCGAAAATGCTAAATTACGTTCTGCTAAGAAGGAGCATATCAATATTTCAGCCTTTTTTGCATTCATTACATTTTCAATGAAGTCTTAAAAAAGTCGCCTACTTTTTTCAGACTTTTTATGCTGCCACAGCTTTTTTGATGTATTTGCGAGCGTGCGTGTTGCAATAGACCAGCTCTTCCTGATTTGGCTTTTAATGTGTAATTGCAAACATTACAATTAGTCTCGTAACGTCAAGGGTTTACACAACCAGCCTTTGTCCAAGAAAAAAAAAAAAAAAATGCGCGTACACTTGGTTTGCATCATATTTAAGTCATCTGTGTCCAAAGAATAAATATCTTTTGAAGCAGTTGCTGTAAAACACAAAGCTTGCAAAGATTTATTAAGAAAACTATTCAAAACCAGTTCTACTTACAAGATTTAGTAAGAGAGAAAAATTACTGGGAAGTTAAAAAACGTCATTTTTTACACAAAAAACGCCCAAATGACGTTAAAAACGTCAACCTGGCAGCGCTGCTTGGGGTGTGTACTTCTTTCCAGCGTAGGACGGAGGTATTGAAAATGGTCAAAATCGGACAATAACCACGCCTACCTCCTATATAACGGTCATTTTCAGAAAAACGAAAACTGCGATATTTCAGTAACTTAAAAAAAATTTGTGTGGTAGAATCTGGAAAAAAATGTGGTAGTTTTCAAAAAAATGTGGTAGATCTCAGAATTTGGATCAAACTTTGTACAAAAATTTAGAAAATTCTGCCACGTTTCACCTAAATTGCAAACATTTTAATTAGAATATAAAAAAAAAATTTAGTACACTAAAGTGCAAGATTGAAGTTGCAAAAAATTGCGTTGAGTTTTGGCGATTTTTTTCCTTGACAGTGTAAAGCAGTTCCTTCCATATCAAGACATATTTCGAACATATTTTGAAAGATTTCTGCAACCTTGCGTAGTGCTGCCAGCTTTTCTTTTTATCACATGTGGCACGTTCCAGAAACCGCTTAGGATTTGCCGATTTTGACAATTCTCAAGTAAGTAAACAACGCTTTAGAAACTTTAGATGTACTGAAATTTGCTAATACTTTCCCAAAAATCGCCGTTTTTTAACATTTTCGCTATTAATTCTTTTTATAAATCATATATTTTGCAATTTAACATTATAAAACCACGTTTCCTGTCGAGAAATTAAATATTGAGAAAATTTACTATTTTACAGTTTACAGTAGTTATGCCTGTTATCTGTAAATACTGAAGGTAATTTATTCAAAATTGATGTTTGCAATAATTGTTTAGCAAAAAATATGCTTATAATACAATTTTGGAAAACGGGCATGACCTCGTCACTTATGACCACATACATATGTGTAAGGCTGCCAGATATCTCAGTTGCCAAACCGGGACACCTTTGGGGTGGGGGCCTCTCGCTCCCTTCCCTTTCGTTTCGACAAAAATTATGTGCGAAAGGATGTAGTAAAATTTCATTTTGACAGACAAAAACAAAATCATAAAAGCATGAGATCGTAAGATCATTACAACGTACGCCAACAAAACAAAAAAACTTATCACAACTAAAGCATAGAGAATTTTTCACAATGCATGCACCTCTTTTATTCTTTATAAAAATACAGTTTATACTAAATACGTCAAAAAACATAAAAATTAAATTTCTAAACTTTGTGCTAAACTGGGGAAAATTAAAAAAAAAAATTGCATACAAATTTGCAACTTTCTAATCAGACTTTTTATAAAAATTGTGAAAATGAAGTTTTGCGCCCGTTAAATTTTAGTTGATTTTTGGTATTGTTTTTACTGAGAGTTTCTTCCATACAGACTATGTTTGACAATTCTTTTTGTATGGAAGACACTGCCAGCAAAAAAAAATGCTAAAAATCAACGAAATTTTCTGGCAACTTCAGACTTGCACTTTATTAATTACCTCAAAAGCTACATTTT
>NW_016165167.1:0-1428 GCF_001687245.7 Rhagoletis zephyria | reverse complement strand
CAAAAGAATGAAGCTCTAGGGAAACAGCTAGAAAATAACCTTTTGGTGCTAATTAATATTCAATTTATTTTGCTAGTCTTTTATCCTAAAACAATTTGCAAAAGCTTACTTGGTTTCTCTAGCGCCATTATTTTCATGTAATTGTTGTACATATGCACATAACAGCTGTTCAGCAGAATGTTCTAGATTATCCGGTACGATATTATCCGGAACGTTCTAATGAATAAGTAAATAGAAAAATTTATTCCGAACGATTGGAATGAATAAAGAAACACGCCCTTAATAAGAGAAAAAAGCTTTTGACTGCCGCACAGTGGTCGGAGAAGCCATGTTTTACGTGAAAAATTTGAAGGGCTGTTACGATTATAATCAAAATGCGGGATCCTAGTATTGTTATAATGCTAAATCCGAATATGCCATAAAATGTATACTTTGACACTTGACAGCTGTCAAATCAACTACCAATTTCTCTAAGATTAAGAAAGGCTTTTTGAAAACACCACTGATTACGATTTTTGACATGCTAATCACGAATTTGATGTCAAATTAAAACCCTGATAGGTGACAGCTGCCATTTTGGTTGTAAATTTTTCTAAAAATTAGATAATTTTTTAAAAAATGCCACTGATAAGGGTTTTAGACATGCTGATTATGAATTTTATGTCAAATTAAAACTTTGAGAGTTGACAGCTGTCAAATAAACTATTAATTTTTTTAAATAAGCAAATATTTTTAAGATGCTACTGATAAGGGTTTTAGACACGCTAGTCACGAATTTACGTCAAATCAAAACCTTAAGAGTTTAGAAATCTCAAAGGGGCTATCGATTTCTCTAGAAATAAGAAAAATTTCCCAAGAATTAAACGTACTATGTTTTAAGGCTCGCTGATCTGGAGTTCTGTATCACATTTAAACTTTCGCGGTTGATAACTGTCAATTTTTAATCAGCTATAACTCCGAAACCGTAACTCACATGATTTTGAAACTTGATGTGTTGACATACATATCTATCGTAGATGCTTGTTGAAAAGATGATATACTTTTGTAAAAGGGGCGCGGTTTATCCTATAGGTGTGAAATCTTTAATTAGCCATAACTTCGGAATCATACGTCACATGAATTTGTAATTCTCCTCTGAATCGTAAAATATGCTTTTGCAAAAAATGGTGCGGACAGATGCCGCCGGAGTCGAGATATTAAGAGAACCCGTCTTTATCGTATGACCTGGATTAACGGGTATTAACTTTATTATAAAAAGAGCTTGTGAAAAAAAGGGACCCAAAGCATAGATAGCGCTGAAATCACGATATTTACATGCCCCTCTACAAATTTACATTTGAGATTACTCAATAAAGCCCCATTCTTTAAGTATGCAGACAAAGCTCCACAGATATCCTAGGCACATCAACGGGTCATCGGTATATCCAG
>NW_016165166.1:0-28620 GCF_001687245.7 Rhagoletis zephyria | reverse complement strand
ACAAATAGCTCAGCATCCATAAATCTGGCAGGCGCCAAAGGTCCTTCGCAACATTCTGCACTCAACGAACGAACGACGCAGCAAAGGAAGCGGCTCAGTGTGTTTTATCCGATCATCCTTTCGGAAAGTGCAGCTATTTAAATCTTTAAAACCGCCAGCTTTCCCCAACGCTGTTTCATGCCGATACTATTAGTGAGTGGCACTTGTTGTTGTTGTTGCGCTACTGCTATTTTAGCACTGCTTGTTAGTCGTTGTCATAGCCAGTCTCCTTTCTCGTTGTCATTGTCATTGCATTGGGGGTTTTTGTTCTGGCACTTTTGCACTCTGCCCAAAAGTGCTGCCAAAAAAGTGTCTTTGTTTTTGGTTGCTCGCACTCGTACGCCACGATTTTCATGAATTCAAATGAGCTGATTGTTGCTGCTGTGGCTTTTTTTTATATAATTTTAATACAGTCATTGGGAGAAGTTGCAAATGTTGTAGCAAGGCAAACGCGATTCACGCAATTTCGAAACAACAGTGGGTCAATAACAAATGCAATCCAACTGAAAACTACTCAAATTTTAATTTCTCCAAACACCAAAAAAACGAGATTTACCAATATTCTTTCATTGTGGCCAGACCAACAATAGGAACAATTATTTTGTCGAAATAATGTTGGTATTAAACCCAGAATCCATTCAGAATTATTATATTTTTTTTGTGTGGAAATTTTCGTTAAACCACTGAGGGCCAGACGCACGACGTATCTGGTTTCCCATATGTATTAAATTGGGATTTAATCTGGAAAAAATATTTTATTCATAAATTTGTATTCGTAGCCCCGGCAACGGCAGCAGCTTTTGTAGCGCAAAATCCTCCAGATGTAAACTTTCACACTTGGCGAGATTTCTTTACGGTTATGTTAATATTCATCCAATCCAGGATCGCGCATAGGCCCCAACACTGTTTCCAATAACACAAATACGTGCCGAAGAAGAGGGAGACTGAAAAGCGATGATAGAGACAGGTATCGGTGGACAATCGGTTGTTGTAGCGGCTACAACAATCCCCGCCCCGATCCGTTAGTCCCTCAATCGCTGTCATCAAGCTCTACCCAGAAGGCGTGTCCATAATGACAGAGGCGATAGCAGGGTATGGTTCAGTGGGCATGCGAAGAGATTCTGCGATGGGGCGTCTCTCCGCATGCCGGGCATTAATTTGGCACATCCGCATTTATTCTGCTCAGGTATGAGTTCTACCTGCTGCCGTAGACAGAGCGAAGTTGGGCTATTGTGGTCCGAGTCTCCCAAAGCACACAGAGCTCTATCTGTGGACAATCGGTAGCTCTCGTTGGTGCTAGTAGCTGGAGTCGGTATGGATGGACGACCACTGGATATACTGCCGAAAAATTTTCGGATAGCAAACTAAAACAAGAGATGCGTTGAATATGAACGTACATAGTAACTGTTTCGAGTACTAGACCCATACCTCAAAGGCTTTTGGTTCACGATTTTGTCATTATAAATTCTCCAAATATGTCTCCTTTCGGACTCTACGCAATTCTAACTGACCCCGCGAGTGCATTCAGTTACAGTCTCCCTCGAGTTATTCGAACCCCAGGACCATCTGGTGCGTTCTTGCAAACGTAACGGTAACTAGCTTTTATGATTGCACGGCAAGTATTTCAAAAGGAACTTTTGTGCTTAAATTAAACTTTCCTTCAGGCTTTCATTGCCGCTACCGATAAGCTTAAACCCTTACGACTATATATTGTCAAAACTCCTGTGGCATTCTTCGGGACGCGCGGCTTTTTTACTAACAATATACAAATGTACATATCGAGTCCTACCCGCCAAAATAACGTATGACGCATTTTTTTCAAAATTTTATTTTTGATGCAGAAATGTATCTAGATGCTCTAGGAATATTTCTGCATCAAAAAGAAAATTTTGAAAAAAATATCGCTTACGTTATTTTGGCGGTTTGGGCTCGATATGTATTTTATCATATTTTCATCACCTCACGAACATTTCATTTCACTGTAAATCCCAACCCAAAATCAACCGGCCGAAATCAGAATGTGGCTGCACTCCACTAAATTCCCACAGTTCAGCTCACTTTTCATCAGTGCAACAAGCCCACCCTTTCCGGCTAAGCTATCACAGTGTGCCAAAAAAGTCGGACAGCCGAAAGTCAAACAACCCACTTAACTAATAAAATTGCACAACTCATACCAAGATAACAGTTACAACAACAGTAAGTAACAATGTACACATGTAAATACGAGGGTCCAGCATAGAAAAACAAAAAAAAAAAACTGCTGTTGAGCAGCTAAAAACACATTCGGGCGGGCGGGCGGGCAAGCAGTCAGGCAGGATATTGGCGGCGGATGTCCGACCATTTTTTGTTATGCGAATTTAATATGCAAAAGCGACAAGCATAGAGTATAGAGCGAATAGCTGGCTATGGCGTCTAAGGCAATTTCTATTGCAACAGCGACATTTCCTCTTTGGCTAGCGCGTTGATATCGCTACTTTTCTCTTTTGTTTCTTGTATTTTTTTTTTTTTTCATTTGCAATGCTCTTCGATTTTGGCGCACAGAGCCAAGCGCTTGAAGTAATTGCGTGAGGATGGCTTTAGTTTTAATGGCAATTGTTGGACAGTTGAGTTTAGCAGGCATTGCTTAGTTTATATGTATACACATGTATGTATGTATGTAGTCTCTCTATTCATAAGTCCCTGCCCATCGAAAGGTCAACAAAGGGCCAGCAAGAGTGCTTATCCCTTCAAAGTTCTGTATGTGTGTTGAATGGTTTTTTTTTTTTAACTCCAGCGCAGTTTGTAAAAAGTTAGAATGGCAAAAGTTTCGGTGATAGAAAAGTTGGTCAATACAGAAGATGAAGCGGTCGGTTGTCCATGGTTTTCGGTCGATTAATCATATCGCTTTCAAAAACAAACTTGAACTCATTGTGGTTGTAAAAAACCAATGGCACTCCAGTCACTTCATTGTCAACTCAATTAGCAAATTATTATTGAACAAAACGCTTCAAATATCCCGTTTACTCGCATGTAGCTGTACAAATGAGAGTTTTTTGCTGCAAGCGCGCACATGCAACAATCATCGAAGGAAAAAAGGCAAAGCAAGTTAGTAGTTGCCACACTTTTCAAATACTTATGGATGAGTATCATCCATAAGTACAACAACAACAAAAAGTACATTAACACTTCACCGCCGCAGTAAATGCACATCAGCGCCTTACAACACAAAATCAATGAATGACTCAATCGATTGCCAAAACTAATTTGCAACAATCATCTGCACCAATCGTTCACACAATCTGCTAAATCAGCAACAACAACAACATAAGCCAGAAGCTTGCGATGGCAGCTAATAAACAAAATGAATCAAGTAACATTGAGTGGTGTTGTAGGCGCTGCGTATAGTCACATGAACGCATAATCGCATAGATAATGCACATTATAAATGTGTATATATTTATGTATATGGTATTAACCCAGTAGTAAATATGACTAGCTCGAGATGACTTGGTGCTACTTTGAAAATCATACTTTTAGATAATATTATAACAATTTTTTGGCGCTTACCTTTTTGCTAACTGTTTGGTCGAGTTTTTCTTCAAATTTTTGGTGCGCGACTCGATGTGGTTTTTGAGAACCTTTTTCAAGTAGAAATACAATCGTAGATTTTCGATTGTCTGCCGAAGCACAGTGGTGCCAAACTGGGTTTATTGCTCAAGTCCAGAGCCTTCATTTTCCGACCGATTTTATTCGTTTTTTTTTTACATGAAAACTGATGAGATTTAGGCGAGCCTTATTTGTATTTGTTTCTAATAAATTTTTTAGCGCAAAGTGCAGAGAAAGTAGCAATGTTGAAGAAACTCGATTCTTCTGTTTCAGTTAATGAATGTTATACATATAATAATTTTAATATAATTAAAAAAAATTATACGGTTCCCCGAAACGACAAAAAAATTGCATACGAAAATTTTTAAATGTTAAAAAATTTCACCACAATTAATGCTTTTTTTAATTTAAAGAAAAAAATTTAGGTATGTTATGTAGTTTTAGGCTATAAATAATAATTTTTAGTATAATACATAATGGTAAAAAATCGGGTTGATTTTCAATATTTTTTTTTGTTGATATTTCGACCAAACTTTACGTATGTAAAAGAGAATGCCTCACAAAAGAAAACTATTAAAAATCAACGTATTCTTAGCGAGTGCATACATAAATTTTTTCTAAAAATTCTAAAAAAATAATTTTTTTTTAAATATTTGTGTAACATTTCAAATTTTTATTTAAAATTCCTTTTTCAATTTGGGGAGCCCTGTTATGATTTTGTTTTTTCTAATTTAGATGTTGCTTGGACCAGGGATCGAACCCAGGTCCTACGGTCCTAAGCAATCTGCCACAATGGCCGCAGTCCACCTCTTGGCAGAAGATCTTGCATTTTCACATGTATTGGTTTTCACCCAGCATTTACTGTGGAGACACGAGGCCGATCTATCCAGGAGTAGTCCGCATATAATCAAAGGGAGTACTCCTATTTCCCTTTATTCTCGGTGTGACTGGCTGGAGAGTCCTTTTCCTGGCAAATTTATCGGCAGTGCAGTATACTGTATTATCTCAATGGTCTGATACAATTGAAAGAGAGGTCAGGCATTCCCTTACTAGCTTTGAGCGCACCGTGAGCGAACCTATGTGCCTCATTTCCGCATGCCTAATAGAGTAAATCTTCACCTACCTTGCCGACGTCGCGTGTTTGAGAAACAAATAGATTGCTTCCTCAGTGGTAGCTACCTCAGTCTGGTAAACACTGCAGTGATATGTAAGCCTAAAATTGAGGCTAATAGACAGTTCACTACAACAGCCTTCTCTAACGATACGTCCGTAAAGGATCGACCAATCCATGTAGGAAATTACCGGTACCTCCAATCAGCTAATAACTCCGGTTCACTTATTCCTAGAGGGCGTGATTCGTAATATCAAAAACAAATTCGAAGCCGCCGTACTCTAAAGTCTGGCCCTGTTTCTTGCAAAAGTCGGTCGATACGTTAAGCATGGTGTTGTGTGCCAGATTTGTAGTGGTCCTAAGTACCTATGTGACTCCTATAAGGGCCGCACCTTCAATATCTTTTTGACCGATGCAGCCTTCTCTAGTGCATTCCGCCTGTCGAAGACTCCATATTGGCTCAATTATAAAATCCTCAGTAAAAAAAAGTCCAATCTCTCACCAGTTTCTCATCCTACAGCAGTAAAGAGACACTGAAGCCTTCTTCTTTTTTCATTGACTTTATCAGCCCAAGGCAACCGCAATGAGTGAGAGTCGCGTATGGCCTACGAGATCCGTCTTAACTAATCGCATATAAATCTACTAGAAAAGAATAATCTGTAAAACTTGGAAGGCTCACCTCACTTCTGATAAAAAGCCTGTACTATTTCACACACTTCGAAATGAAATAGGTAGCAACGGAAAATACTTCGTGAATCCATCGTCTTGAGAAATACTCTTCCAATTACCGTCAAAATTGTGGCTTTGCCAAAAATCGAAACAAAACTTTCCGCCTCAAATTCCGATTGTTCTACACTGCTTCTTTTTTGGACTAGTTTTGAATCACTCACATAAGCAGTCCCTTTAAACTCAGCATTACTTGCGAATGTTGCACATTCACTGCAGGGTATTGACTTGGACATGGCTCTTTCGGCACACCAGCGGCAGCAGCTGGCCATGCCACCGGTTAGCATGCCGGCGTGTTTTCCATTTGGCAGGCGTTGTTGTACGAAGTTGTTATGACATGTTCGGCAATTAAATTAATTTCTGTGATGCTTCAGATGCAACGCAATATTAACAGCAGCAGCAACATAGCTATTACACCACTACCACTATTAACGCTTGCCATAACAAGCTAACGGGTGATTTTTTTGAGGTTAGGATTTTCATGCATTAGTATTTGACAGATCACGTGGGATTTCAGACATGGTGTCAAAGAGAAAGATGCTCAGTATGCTTTGACATTTCATCATGAATAGACTTACTAACGAGCAACGCTTGCAAATCATTGAATTTTATTACCAAAATCAGTGTTCGGTTCGAAATGTGTTTCGCGAACCCAATTGCTGCGAACGGCGACGAATCGACATTTCACGGTCTTCAGCAACACTCTCAGAAACAGACGCAATATTCTCTTCTGTACGCACTGTACGCATTCGTGTGGTTGGTTTAATGTCCAATAAAGTAAACTGAGTGCGAAACTTGGTCACAATCGCATTAATTGTTTGCTCACTTGGTCGATTATGTAGACCATAAATCGGACGTAAAGCGAACCGAACACTGATTTTGGTAATAAAATTCAATGATTTGCAAGCGTTGCTCGTTAGTAAGTCTATTCATGATGAAATGTCAAAGCATACTGAGCATCTTTCTCTTTGACACCATGTCTGAAATCCCACGTGATCTGTCAAATACTAATGCATGAAAATCCTAACCTCAAAAAAATCACCCGTTACAATATTTGTTAGTATTTACTAGCATGCATGCATAGCTTACATACCTATGCAGAACAACAACTTTACTTTAACTGATAAGAAAACAGCAATAGCAAACATATCGATCGAGCGCAGGCGCAATTTCTGGCAGCTAGCAATAATTGCGAGTGATGTGCTGGACGCGTCTGCAGCGTTGATGTGGCTGACGATGACGATGACGAGGACGATGACGCTTATGATGGTGATCGCCAATAACACTAACAACAACATCGCTTACAAGCACCATGCTACAACAACAATACGTAAGAGCACCGAGTGGCATTACTACAACAACGAAGATCTCTGGAACTCTGCTGCATCATCGATTATTGCAAGCAAGCCGCTCGATGATTTTGCACGAAATACCCAAGACGCCTTGTTGTAACTTGCGACGACGCTGTGTTGCATTGCAGCAATCTAATAGCAAACGAAAAACGAGAAGAAAAAAAACAAAAAACGTCAGCGAAATTAATTTGACGTTTTCAACGCTAATAAAAAAGTATTTAACACTCATAATTACAACAACGATAACGACGACAACAAAGATTACAACAATGTTCGTGAGAACTAACACCAACTGCATGGCAGCTGCTGCCGTGTTTGTTCACTTGTTGTTTACACTTGCAACAGTGCGGTCGGTGGCTACCAGCAGCGAGATCTTGCAACGATGGTGGCGCTGATAGTGTTTGGCGACGTTAATGATGACGCCATCGATAATTATAAGTATTATGCGATTGATAGCGCTAGACCGATGGCAGCGACACTATTGTCGTAGCTGCCGTTGCAAGTGTGTGTGGCGTAATACATTTGGGGATGACATGACTCGTGTTGATTACATTTTCTTGGACGCTGATTTCCAATACATTTGGGAATTGGGAGTGTATCTGATTTGCAATAAATGAAGGCGGAAAAATTATAAAATCTGGAAAAAAAGACTTAAGTACGAGGTACTACCTATCTGTACGACAGCCGGTGGCATACGTACTAAACCAAAAGCTTATTATCAGGACGTCTGTTAAATGCTGCGTTATTTGTAATGAAGTAATTATCTTTCTATTTCGTTATCAACTTCTTTGAATCGAAAAACTTATAGAGAAATTACGATTGTTGGAAGAGTTTAAGTGACCGAAGGAAACGGAATTGGTACCACACCAATGAGAACACGCATGTGCGTATATGCACAGTGGTCAAAAAATGGTATCCGCACCACACCCTGATAAATTTTAACATATTAATTTTTTGTTAGATATTTAATTTCGGTTATTTTGTAATAAAAATATAGTTCATTATTTAACAAAACCCGTGTAAATCAATATTTCAAAAATTGTGCAAAAAAAATCGTATAAATTTAGTTGAGTATGCTGTTTTGTAGCCCATTGAATTCTAGTAGAATAAAGTACAAATTTCAAATGGCTAAAACTTACTGTTGGTTTTTTTGAAATATTTTTATCCCATGACAAACATACACAATTTATTTTTATTAGAAAAAAACCATCTTCGACAAAAAAAAATCTTAAAAATAGCGGATATTTTTAGCCAATTGAAACTTGTATGTACTTTATTCCACAAGAATTCAATGCACTACAAAACTGCATACTCAGAATCTTTCTAGAAAATCTTATTAATAAATCTCCGAATTCGTACGCGAGTTTATTGATTTTTTTCCAGTATTGCACAAAATTTAAAATTGGATTTACAAGGGTTTTGTTAAAGAACGAACTATATTTTTATAGGAAAACAATCAAAATATAATATATTAAAATCACAGACCGAGAGGCTTTCATAAATTTATTCCAGATATGTTCATGGGCATACAGACGAGTCAAGGATGGGTGACAAAACAAGTGGTGGTATAGACTTTATATGGCAATGGGTAGATGGCTCCCAGTCTTTCAAACCAAGATGCTAGCAATGTCGATCTGTCCTAGGAAAAATTTTTAAAAGAGTTTTAAGGGCATCTTCTTAGTTTTCGGACAGCCAAGCGGTAACCGCCGCCCCTTCCAATAGCATGATTATCTCCAAGCTCGCCAAGGGGTATTTCGATACTCTTCGTTTCCTGACAGCAAGGTTTTGATGAATACCAGGCCACTGCGTGATCGAAGAGAACTTTGTTTTGACCTAGTCACATGGGCCAACTACCTTTCGTTATTTCAATGCCAGCAGGAGCATAAAAATTTGTGGAATTGATTTCTGAAAGCGCTTGTTTCAAAACATTTCTCGAAAGAAGGCTCAAAACTCGGATTTTACCACTTCCCCCATCGAAGCAGTTAACCATCAATTGCTCTAAGTACTATTCATCTGTGAAGTAAACCATCTACAGTCTATGATAAAGAGAATGAGAAAACCCTTCAGTCATCCTTTAATCTAGAACCGCTCAAAGCTTTTTCATTCACCGAGCGCAGGGTATGTGATCTGAGGTTTGCATTGAGTCTAGTATGTATACCAAAAAAACTAAAACTATACTTTTATCCACTCGTAATTTTAAGTTGAATCTGGGGGAAGACAAAAAATATTAATTGAATAATTTTGTAATTTAGTTAAATGCGTGCTCATTTAATACTTCTGTTAAAAATGTTTCCAAAAATCCTTAAAATGAATAAACGATTGAAGGATTTACTCATACTTTGTTTGCCAAATTACTTATCAGCAACAACCAGCACATAGCTCATATCCTTCCGCAACCATTCAGGTGCATATGTTGCTCTTATCTGGAGGCAACATTGTTCGCTCTAAATAACAAAATTGCAACATTTAAAGAAGCTGTGTAGTCGAAAATTTATTTACTTAGGGCCGTTTTCTGAAGTAACCTTTAGCTTTAAAGCTCACGTTATATTTAAAGGCTACATTAAAATTTATGATTGTGTCTAAAGTAAATCATTTTATTGACGGTTTTAAATTGATTTACAACCAAGAAACAGACATACGTCAAAAACCGATAATAGAAATGTTTAACATTAGACATAGCTTTATTTTTAATCCAACCTTTAGATATAAAGTGAGCTTTAAATTTAAAGGTTACTTCAGAAAATGGCCCTTAGAATAGAAATGGCACATTGCATTATTATTTAAATAGAAAACGAAATTCAGCAAAACTAAAGCAAAAATCAATTGGCTTTTGGGTTTTCAATGTCTTAAACAGTTTCCCCCCCCCCGCGCAGCCAGCAAATCCAAAGCATAAAGAGTGGCAAAGTAAGCAGCAGCACCTCGCAGTCTGGCAGCCGCACACAAACGATGGATGTGGCCAAGAGCACGGATGGATTGAGGAGCATTGGGCCACAGCAACCATTTCAATATAAATCAATTCTGACTTGCTATGCATTTGCGTTGCTGCATACGAAAGTAGACGAAAATGGAGGTTACAAATATGTGTGTATCTATGTATCTACATATATGAAATCCAAAAAACAGTAAGGCAACAAAGCCAAAAAAAAGTGGCGCGTAGTAAGTAAAAGGCCAGCATTCTATGTAGATGCAGTGCAAAAATTAAAGAAATATCTATGAAAAATAAAGTAAGCCCATGTAAGCTGGTAACTGTGTAAGTGCGAGATGTGAACTCTCAAGACAACACCGAGCATTTCAATTTTTCAGCATACGAAAGCGTTTCACTTGTATCACTGCAAGGCTGAAAGTTGAAAGTTGGCGCTGACTGCTGGACAGCCTGGCAGCCCGACAGCCCGAAAACAGCAACAAATAACACAACTAAATCCACTAATCGCAAGAAGGCGTATATGGAAGTCGCTGCCGGTTTAGCGGCGGCAGTGTTGCAACACAAAGTGGCAAGTGGCAAGTGGCAAGTGGCAGCGGCGGCGTCGGTGGCAGCACATATGCCAAGTCAAATTGAAAGGATAATTCGCCCGCAAACACCCCCCTGGGATGACAGCCGCCAGCCGTGCTGAGCAAGACGTTTGCGCAGTCCATATTCCATAGTCGGAAGTCGGGCGTTTCGAGGCAGCCAAGCAGTGCCAAAGCCAAGCAGCCAACAACAACCAATTGTGGACGCCTTCGAATTTGCCAATTGCCTTGGCGCACGTACGTTGCACTTAAATTTACTATTTCGGCACAAACTATCTGAGAACACTAAGTGTTGGACATATATATTTTAACATCCAAATATACAATAGATACATACATACATACATATGCACATATTTATATGAATGGGTGTGTATGTTGCACGCATATGAATTGCAAAGTAAAAGATTTTTCGACTGCCACACTGTCTTAGGCACGTTTTGGTAGTTGTCTTACGTACTCATTGTTGTTGCACACATATGTGGCAAGTTCGATAATGCATATGTATAAGTAAAGTACTTTTCAAACTCGTGCAGCATCTGCGTGTCAGCAGCAGGCAATATGCCACAAATTTCACACCATACTTGCATTGAGAATAGAAAACATTATTTATTTGTGTGTTCTGCATTCTTAAAAGCCAAGCTTAAAGCGTTATCATGTTCCAATTCATAAAAATAATCATAGACAGCAATTAGCCCATAAGAGTTCTCAGTTGAAAAGAAAACTTGCAATCCGCAAAGGCACGTTTAAAAGGTCTAATCTTGTCGGCTTAACTGAGAAAATCGACACCCGAATGAAATTTCGACATATCTCGGCAGCCAGTTTGAAACGCTATAGAAAACTTTTCAAGAACGCCCTATTTCAGTTTTCTAAGTGGTAGCACTTTTTATACACACTCACAGTCTTATGTCCTGTATAAAGACCTGCTGTTTTATACCACCGCCGAAGGGTTAACGGCCCCTTTTAAAAGAGTTTTCATGGCAGAGACTTATTTTTTTCTTTCGAGGGGAGCTAAAAAACGCTCTTTTGTCAATATTTTAGCTCTGATCAAGTACTCCATGAACTTACAGGTTTTTACACGAGCTTGCAGGAAGTTACAGGAAAAAGGTTCCCGTACTCCAAAATCCTGTAGAGAATGAAGTTGCAAGATTTTACCCGAACATTTTCTGGCTGTTTGACGTTTTTACAGGAAAAATGTTTTTTTTTTGTTCCCGTACTTTGTGTTGTTACTCACTTTGTACTCCCACTTCAGAGAGAGGAATTTTGCTGTTTGACATTTTTACAGGATTTTACACGAAAAGTATTGGATCAGAGCTTTCATTCGATATTCTTCCTCTTATTGGACACAACAACCATTTGATGGAGTGGGTCGACACCAATGTTGCCAGATTCTTTCAGGTATAACTGTAATTTGCAGTTTTTTAGACAAGTTCATAGTTGTTTAAATTACCTCCTAGTACAAATTACAGTTTTTTTTTTGAAATTTCTAATTTGAGCTAATAAATTCATATTTATCTTTCGGTTTATTTATAAGTAAATTTTTAAGATAAAAGGGCACGAGAAGGAGCAGTGTTTCCTCGTCTAATGACTACAGCAAATGTAGAAACAATATTTTCCCAAATAAATTTAAATAACTCAGTAAATAAACTAAAAATTCATGCACTTTCTTGTATTTTAAGAACTAAAAAATTCTTAAAAAAATGCTTCAGAAGGTACTAAATTTTAGGTATATAATCAAATGCTAAAAAAAATAGCAAAGCATTTTACAAAAAATAAAAAAACTGAATTTTATTAAAACAAAATTTTATGTAAATAATCCATTCTTATGAAGTCATTATTGTTTAGTAAGGTATAATGTAAACGGTTAATGTTTTTAATATTATAATTTAACATCTTATTATTTTAATCGTTTTTGTTTATTTACATTCAAAAAATAATTTTTTAAAAGCTCTTTGTTTTTGAAGGCTACATTTTTTTGGTCGAAAATAAAGTTGTATTTCCGGAAATTTACAATTAAAAAAAAAAATCTGGCAACACTCGTCGAAACCAAAAAATCTTCGTCAATTATCTCTCTTTGCGAAATTATGCCAGTTATGCACACCAAGCGTTGATTCTTCGCCTTGGTCTTTTCTTTGCGTTCGGAAGCGACCGCTCAACTCTGTCCATATCATTAAAAAGCCCATGCGGTTCCTCATTCCAAAGCCTTTTTATCTTTGTTCGTCGTCGTCCACGTTATTGCATTTTATAAGAGCACGGGAAAGATAACAGATTTGCAGTGGGAGATTTTTGTCCGCCGAGAAAGTTGTTCTTCGCTTGATCTCCAAGCGGACATTATTGGTGGTGTTTATAGGGGAACTGCCAACGATTGCATCTGTCTTTGTGTGCTGCAACGAATTACTTGCTATACCCTGCTTTCGTTCGCCGGTAGTCCAAATTCCTTCTCTAAGCAGGAAAATTCTGAATTCACGGCTCTTGTTTTGAAGCTGAATATGTCCATGTCATCGGCATACACCAGCAGCATCGTGTTTTTGCACCATAGAGAGTGTAGCACCGATTCATATTGGCCGCATATTTAAGGCTTTCCAACATCCGCAATTTGGCGGAGCTTAAAGTTGTGTGTTTTGACGCCGCAGAGTCAGCTTCTCTTCGACCTGCTAGAAGTGGATTTGAAATCTACGAAAAGTGAGTGTTTGTTGGTTTGCCTATCAATGATAGTTTCTAGTTTATGGCAAGCTGTTTTACTCTCTTCCAAAGTATCTAATACACAATTGTGAGAAGGCTTATCCCTTGGTAAATGGCACAAACCGAAGGATCTCGCTTCCAATCTTCGGTCATTATTTCATCAGACCAATAATTTATACAAGGGTTGGGGCTTAGCATTCGCCTTTGAACAACTTAGCCGGCCTTCCGTCCGCTTCATGGGGATTTGTTGATTTTTAAGTCTCATTATTGCAGCCCTCACTTCGTCTTGGTCTAGTGGAAGGGCGTGAGCTTCATCGCTTTACATTGACCCGGTATCTGCCTCGACAAACACTATATATGTGTCCCCATTCCAGCGATTTTTCCATACCTCAAACATGTACTGAACGTCTGTTACCCACCTTAGTTTATGCGCCTTTTCTGCTAGTTCCAAAACTATTATTCCAACCACTTCAATGCTATTTGAGTACCTCGCAGCCTTAACCCTTAAACTCTGAAAATATTTCGTAATATACACTGCGTATGAATTATGCCTCTACCAATTTCACAGTGCAAAAACTCATTTAAAACTCATTTTAATTTATGTACTCAAATGGCACGTGCAACAACGCAAATTTCATGCACTTTACCTGCCACTATTGCATGAAGTGCTAAAGCCAAAGATGAACGACACTGCACCAACCAACACCTTCTGCTTGGGGCCTTCAGCAACCGGCAGCCGACTGACCAAAAGAAAAAGCGAAAGAAAAATATTTCGAAGCACTCAAGAGAAGTCTAAAACGAAATGAATGCAGTAAACCACAATCGAATTTATGCTCACGCCCCACAAGTTGCCCCCTCCAACTACGCGCGCATACACACAATCAGCCACCCACCCACCCATGACATTTGCTGCGCTGCAGGAAATAAATTGTTTCAATGCTTACCACACAAACACATCCTCCATTCTCATATGCGACACAATATGCGGCATGCAATATGCTTACATGCGACATATTGTTTCGCTTCCGGTTGACACTGCCGCCGCCACCAACTAGCACAAGTGTAGCAACAACAACTTGAAAACGAAATAAGTCTTGCTCCTGCTGCCATCGAGATGAGCCAACGCGGCTGCAGGCACATCTTTGCCAGAGTTTTTGGCCTCAAAGAAATACGAGCGCCAGCACAGCGCAGACAACTCGGAGGACAACACTGGACTACACAGAACGACTGGGTTGCTTGCGAGTGCAAATGTGTGTGCGTGTATGCGGCATGCGGCACGTTCAAGTTTATGCAAGCGGAAATACGGATGCAGTAGTGGCAGAACGGCAGTCTTGCTGACTGTGCTGGCGGCGGCGGCGGCGAAGGCGGCGGTGGAGGTGTGACGGCTTTGGCAATCGGCATGGCACCTACGAAATTTTCTCGCAGCATTGCCAACAAATTTGCAACAGCAATGACAGCAATAAAAAGCAACAGCACAACAACAGCAATCAACGACAATTGCGACAACCACATGCAGTCAAAATTATACAATTTATGCGATTTACGACGGCGCAGGCTCCATTGTTGGGGCGGCAGGGCAGAGCAGGGCAGTGGCGGTGTACATTTTCCTTTTCGTCGTTTTGTAGGACAAATCAGTGGCAGTTTCGGAGACGACAGTGATGTGTGGCGTGGCGTGGAAACACAGAGGCAATGAAATCGCATGCAAGTCGCGAAGAAGGATGCGGAGAAGAAACCGAAAGGACAATTCGCAATTTCACCTCCTGTTAGTTCTATGTTTATTTATTTACTCTTGTTGCATTTTTTTCGGTCAGCAGTTTGCCATATTTTTTTTTCTTTGGAAAACCAAATAGGACCGTAGGACAAGCGCAACGAGGGGCGGCTAGGAAATGAGCGAATTGCTGGTATGCCGCCAAGGATGTTGTTGCTTCCGCTTCCATAATAAATTTCGTAACCACGTAGTGACGCAGTGCCACCGCCACCGCCGCCACCGCCGCCGCCACCAACTAGCGGCAAGCAAACGCATAGTGGCTGTGCTAAACAATTTTTATTTGTATGCGGCGCAGTTGGTGGGATCGTTAAGGCCGTTGTAGTCATTTGTACGTTGGCGTGGAATCCGTTAGGCATCCACCAGCGCCGCCGCCGTCGCCAAGTGGCACGCATTGTTGCCAAAGCAAAACTGTGAAGAAAAGTAGAAAATATGTACTTTTTTGGGAATTGTCGTATGCCCTTCACGTGTCGGCAGAATCGCTTTAGTTTTAATTTTCCAAAGTTTCAGGGTCTCCTCTGCTTTTCGTCTGCGGTAGATGGTGGTTGGTCTCCGACGACGGATTCGACAGATCGAGAATTGGCGAAAATAGCAATTTACTATCGGCTTAAGATTAGTGCCTGCAGGGAAGAATTCCAAAAGAAGCATCCGGCGACAGTCCTCTGTTTGGTATTCTAATAGCTTTCTAGCTCAGTCCACTGTATCCTACTAGTCCCTGGTTACTAATAAAGACGCTTCCACTTTGCCCCAAGCGCAGTTCACCAGCTATTTTAGCGACTTTTTGCGGCTCTGTACTTTGTTGGCGAATTCAGTTGCATGCGTATGGAAGGAGATTAACCCAGGTAACCCCTAAATTTTAGACTCTAGTCGCATGGTTAAGTTCAGTTGACCTCAGGTAATGGATGACAATTTACTCTGGAACACAAGTCATCCAAGTTATTGCACGAAGCCAAAATCGAAAAGTCATCGTCGCAAGAAATGAAGGAAATTACCTCAGATAAAGGAAGGGCTTTCTATATAGAGAAGTTAAGCAGTGAAATCTCAGGTTTAATTCTTCGCGGTTAGTTGAATCTCGAAACGAGATGCTCACATAATTTGAATCTGTTTCCACCTGACTTTCATCCGCTTCCCTAAACGAGGGTACTTTTTTTAGACTTAAAACTTCCGAGGTTCTAACCCCTTACACCAAGTGCGATGCAAATAACCTTTGAAGACACTTGCATGGCAGCCCAATGGTGGTCAATGCCACTAACTCCGCCACTGGCATTACAGATTCCTAAAGCGCACTAAGGCCGTTAGGTGAAAACCCCAAAAGTGCTTCGAAAAACCAAAGCCAACAATTCAAATATTCACTTAAAGTGGTTTACAAAGTCACCGGTTTAGTGGCAGTTCACCTACGGTTCAGTCGCCCAGTGGCAAAGACACAGCACACACAACTCCGTACAAAGGAGTGTGTTGCACGTGCAACATCAGCCACACGCCGTATGCCGTGTGCTTCACGTCGAACACCATCGTCGCAGATGGGCGAGCAGGCAGTCGGCTAAGGATACACACAAAGGATAACCGCAACAAAAAAATTCCACTACATACTTGTACCTATATAACAGAAACTGAAGCGCGCAACGTGCCACACAGCCGCCAATGTAAGACTCGTTGTAATGCAACTTGGACTTTTTGCTGCATGAGGTAAATGTGGCGAGTGGCGAGTGGCAAGTGGCAAGTGGCAAGTGCCATGCCTCCCAAATGGCATATTGCGGCTGCTACTAACGATGGTTTAACGTACAGACGGACAAACTTAAAAGACTGTCCAAGCAAGTGGAATTTTTTTTCGCCGCACTACAAACAATAGCAACAACAACAGCAGCGGGAGCAGCCGGTGTAGTGTTGCAAAACCAGCGGGTTGAGAAGGCGGCGGGGTCAGTGGATGCGCAGCACGTCACAGATGAAAATTTCGGTAAGAAAAATTGCGACCAGAGATTCTTATAAAATATTCATGCATATTACGCGACTTAGCTGAACGAGTTGCATGCGAATTGCTTGTTAGTGCGCGCGCGTGTGTGTGTGTGTGTGTGTTTATGTACAGTCATTGTGTTTGTGCCTCTATTTGTTGCTGCTACTGTTTGTTGTACATTGTGTGCCGCAAGTGACGACCTCGTTGGCAGTTACCGTGTTGCCACTGCCACTTTCATTGCATTTCTTTCGCCTTTTTAATACACTCAGGCATTTGTCTTTTTCAATTCTTTTTNTTTTTCAATTTTTTTTTTTTGGTTTTTTTTTTTTTTTTTTTTTGTTAAACCATTTTGTTTGTTTTGTTTAGAATGTATTTTGTGCTGTTCGACGTTTTTATCCAACTAAAGTTTCAAATTGTACGTGTCAACTGAATTATTAGGTATATTGTGTATGTATGTATGTATGACGCGGCAAAGCATGTCACTAACTAACTAGGCTGGCAGTTGTCGAACTTAACTTGCAACATGTGACCATTTTGGTTGTTTGTTTCGATTAAGTTTTTTCAACGTATGTTGCCCCAAATTGATGTGCACTAAGAGCTGTTGCCAAGTAGCTATTGAGATATTTAGAAAGGGAATAGTTGATGAAATGCAATGTAACAAATGCGAGCCTAACTGTAGTGGTCTTTAAGGTATTCGATTTGTGGTTATGTCAACCAGGGGCCAAAATATATAATTCATACTCCTCACTCCAGGAAAATAATTATTTAGAGTGCTCATGAAATTATTCGCGCGGGTTAAATTTTTCTTGGTAGGAAAGGTCCTACAGCCTCTAATCCACTTTGTGCCAATAGCGATGGATGACTGTTATTAGCTATATCCCTTTCATTCATTGGAAAATGCCACACCAAGCGACGCTCTGAAGACCAGGTGAGTTCGGTCTATTTCTGAAAAGTACACATTTCGGTAAGTTTTTAAAATAAATAAAGAAGGTGTGTCGCAATTTAATTTCATTTAAGTTTTCCACTGAAACTCTAATTCTAGCGAACAGGTGGTACTTTGGGCTCGGTAAGCAATTGAATAGCCGATCCCTCTCCCGACGAATACAAATTACGCTCTACAAAGCTCTCACAATGCCCGTATTTTTTTATCGCGAAGAAACATAGACGTTATCGAATAAAGATG
Organism: Rhagoletis zephyria; assembly: GCF_001687245.7. Lineage (NCBI taxonomy): Eukaryota > Metazoa > Arthropoda > Insecta > Diptera > Tephritidae > Rhagoletis > Rhagoletis zephyria. The sequence continues at coordinate 10,719 of NW_016165166.1, read as the reverse complement.
CGAAGGCTTTGCGGGCTCTCGAGCGAACAATTCTACGCAAAATCTGTAGCCCTGTTGGCATGGGCGAGAGTACCGAAGAAAAGGGAATGGCCGAACCGTTCGAGCTTCTTAGCGACAGCGCATAGAAGTACAACGATTGCGTTGGCTTGGACATGTTTTACGCATGGATGACGATACTCCAATGAAAGTATTCTTCGAGGCAACTTCCATGGGCGGACAACGAAAGGAAGGGTGCCCGAAAAAACAATAGAGGGGCAGGTACCTTCTGCACTTGGGATGAACAACTAGCGGGATTCCTCAAAGCTGAGTGCCGATTGCCGAAGTTTTTTTGGTCTCGGCCGAAACCGATAACTTAGGTCTCCAACATAAAACGATTCCTCAAAACCGATACTGTGTGTTTCCTATTCTAGTCATTGTAGCTCCTGCGGAAGATATTGTGAGGACTCCGAGAAGTTCTGGTCTATGGCCATTGGTCACTTTTCGCCTTCACTGAGAGTGAGAATGTTCCATTCAGGCAAAATGAGTTTGATTATATTGAATATATCCATACGCAGCCATTGGAGCTTGCTTCTTCAAAGAAATGTTCAACTGATATGAGCTTACACGCTTGTCCTGTTCTAGGTTGGTAAAAGAGGAACGGAAATACCCCATCTAGCTACCCCCCAACCCCATCTCTTCAGCCCTCTCATTTCCCAGTACGTCACTCCGCCCATGTACCCATATTAGGTGCAAAGCGAATTGCTTTACCATCACTACAAGCGTTTTGTGCCAAGTTGCGATATTTGTAGTAGGAGACATCTGTGAGGAGTCTAATGGCATTTTCTGAGTCTGGAATGCCTTGGATAAGGAAGGTGGCGAAATAGACATTAAAAATATATCTCGCGAAAGTGATGATAAAGCTAGTAAACTAGATGAAACCATTGTCTCGAGCAATAACCGCCTAAGTCGAAAAACCTGAATTTGAGCAAAAATGTTTTAAACATTTGGATTGTAATGTTAACCTTATGGAGAAACCAAAATATGCTTGTCTATTACTTATTAAATAGCCTAGCTGGCGAGATGGGGATTTCACATACATATGGAATAGAAGTTTCGGAATACGATAGCATATATAACTCAAGTCTTTCTTAAGTCGACTTAGGCGGTTATTGCTTATGACCATATATTTATTTCTTGACCCATCTACAAACCTCTCCCTTTATCTTTACAGTGTGGTATATACCCAGCCCAGTATAAAGCCAGCCCAGCCCACCTTCCCAATCGACCTGTGAATTGTGGCGCAACAAACACTTGCCTACAAGATTTTATGCTAATTTTATCACTTTTGTGGCATGTCTGTCCGACTGTCCGGCTGTCACTACTGTGACAGCACATAAATACTCATAATTTATTAATTTCTCGATGCGAATGAGTGCAACGCCACAGGAATCGCTAAATGCCGCGAACGAGGCCAATATGGCGTGTAGTCGGTTGCATGCAGCGAACAAAGCGCCAAGGCAACAAGTGGCGCCTCCGCCCTCCGTGCCACCTTCGTCCAGCGAAAAGCGTCAAGAGTAAAAAACCGATTGGTAGCATAGCACACGCACCGCCACTCACCGGCGCATAACAGTCAATTCAATTCGAGTTTGTTTCAATTTTTCGTGTTCGCATTTTAACGCTTCCCCACAAAATGTCTCAATAAGCCTCAGTTGGCGGTGATATTGCTTCTGTTTTTTTCCTCTTCTTCCTTTGTTACTATTTGTGCTTTCAATCTGTTTTTGTTTTGCTTTTTGTTGTTGTTATTGTTACTATTGTGGTCATCGCCGTTGTCAACGATAAAGGTATCGCGGCAGCAGCTGCTGGTCCCACAGAGGTTGCAAAAATGATAAAGGTTCATTGAGAGCCCAGATTCGTCCATGGAAAGTAAATGGAAGCAGTCGCGGCCTGGGAGCAGGGGGCTAATGCGGAGCGCTCGATTGTATTGCAGTTAGTCGTCACCTTGCGGCCGTCAGCTTCCGCAGCAGCCACCGTGGCACTGAGTTGGCACCACCACTGCCTGGCACTTGGCGCTGTGGCTGCGGCCAGCGGCACATTGGGCTATGCGGCAAAGCGCCGGCAAAGCAAGCCCCATTTGGCTGCTCAGGCGTTCAACCACAAAGTTATGAAGTTAACTGGAGCAAAGGTACATAAATAATAATCGTAATAATAATTTCATCATTGAGTGTCGGTGATTTATTTGCGTTGCGCTTCGGCGGACGCATGCCGCATATTGAATAGTGCGCGCGATCGGCCGCGTCGTGCACATGCTACACTACACACGCATTGCGACCAGCTTGCTTGCGGTGCAACTGTTGCGCTCGTCCGTAGCGACATTTGCGCGCTCGTTGTCGTTGTCGCGGCTGCTGTGCAACCCCATAAAAGGTGCGTTAACATCCCTCGGCTGCATTTGCTCCACTTGTTCCAGATTTTTTTCTGTTTCGTTGTTGTTGTTGTATATTCGTTGCTCCGCAGGTATCTAAATCGTTGCCCACTCCGTCTGCCCTACTGGTGTTCACCGACGGCCACTGGCGTTCATGCGCCAGCGTGTGCGCTTCAAACTTTTGCTTGTCATAATTGTGAACGATTTATTGTCAGCGGCGATGATTTATTTGTTCTTTGGTATTCTTTCAGAAATTTTCAGATTCCCTGTTGCATTTAAAACGATTTTACGATTTTTATGTGAATATGTCAATGGGATTGTGATTGGTAAATGCATTCCACTTAATTTATTTTGTTGCATTTCATTTATTTATTTATTTATTTAGTTCACAACAAGATACCGCATTCTCTTGCTTCCGGGTGATAATAAAATTCACACGCACTGGGCGCACACATCTTTGTAAGAATGTATCCCAGTCAGCAATTTCAATAAGGCTTCCAAATAAACACGTTCAGGCAAGGCTGTTCTCTTTACTAGCTGGGCTAACCGATCTTCAAATAACTATTATTGGCTTCGAAGGCAGATGAGAGGCTAAGTCGAATATTAGGTTTAACTCAAACTGGATACCTCATTATTGTTTGGTGTACATTTTTCTCTCCTAGTTTGTGTTGTTGAAATGGAATGCACAAGACAGGCTGTGGGTGAGGTTTTAATGGGTTTTTTCTTTTGTTTAAGAGGCCCATGTATGGCATTACGTCTGTGATATAAGATCATTCAAATGTCCACCGAGGCTTCTCATGGCGGCACGGTTCCGACTGGTCTAATTTTCAATGCCTCTGCCGTATGGATCCAGCTTAATTTAAGCGATAGCCTAAGCGACCATCGAAGTTAAAGCTCATTTTGTATTTAAAGGTTGGAGTAAAAATAAAGCTATGCCTAAAGTTAAACATTTCTGTTATCGGTTATGTCTGTTTCTTGGTTGTAAACCAATTCAAAACCGATAATAAAATGCTTTCGTCGATAAGCCAATTAAAAGACGTTCGGAAGAACCCACGTGCAAATCTGGCCCAGCTTCGACAAGAAAAGATTCCACCCACTCATTCATTTAAAACGCTAGTTACACTATTTGCCTATACTAGTAACCAAATCTTGTATTGAGAGAAATATATTTAGATGGATCTTTTCTCAGTTGTAGCTGACTGTTTGATGGGAAGGCTTACTGGCCGATTGCGCCTGTAGCTCAATGACGTGACGAGAAGGAAATTGGGTGCGTAGAGCACTATCTCTGTCTCCGCCCTGATCTATCGGGGGCTAAAAGGCGCTTATTTCACCATCACCTCCTTGGCCGTCTGGCGGACCAGGCATTCATGAATTATCGCGCTTTATGAAAAAGGGTCTACTCAGCCCAAATGTGCCGGTCCTCTGCACTTTCAAGCTTTTCCTTGATTTCGATCATTGTTTTTTAAGCCGAAAATATTATTTATCTGAAGAGCGCCCCTCATTTGTGTATTTTCTATTTCGGTAAAATTCTACCAGACGAGATGGTCTTTTTTCAATGACTGTCAAATTTAAACTGCACTATCTATTAAGTGATGGTGGTAGGCAAAGGCAGTGTTGCATTTAAAGTTACTGGCTTATCAAACTGCTCTCGCTTCGGAGTTTCCACTCCATTTGAAGCGAATATTTAACTACCTTAGCAAACTTGATTAACTGTAAGACATCGACGACCTATGGGTGGGCTATACTCAACTTGCCCTAATAAAGTCAGAAGGTCCGTTGAAGACATTTACAGTTTAGTTTCATATCTACATTACATTCATTTTAGAACTGTAAAACCTTATATCCGTTATTCGCTCTTTACTATTTTAATTGCTTATGACTCTACTATGGTCTCTCATAAAAATGTCTCAGCGAACATTTAGTATTTTATTGATATCAAAATCTAATTTAAAATCTGGAAAAAGGGCATAAATGCGCGCACACAATCTCACACACACACATACAGCCAGAGATATATCTGCTCTTCCAACCAATGAATTATCTGCCATATAACTGCACTTAAACGTAGATTTAAGACAAGTTAAAAGAGAAATGTGAATTTCATGATTTACGATTTTGACATCTTCATGCAACATGCAGCAATCAGGAACGCGCGGCAACAGGAAAAATGGCAAATGGCTATAAAATGTTTAAGGAAGGCAAGTAACCGATATTTCTTGTAGCTTCGGAAATTTATTTACGTTTTTCATGCCGCTGGCATTGAGCTAAGAAATTATGATGCTTACTTAGTTACTTACTATTGTATCTTAGCTTGCAACAACAATTCATTCATTCATTCATGCATTCATTCATTCAATTTCTTATTTCATTGCTCTACAGTAGCGCCTGTAGAGAGAGCTGTTGTTGCAGCTGTGTATGTAGTGCTGTTGGTATTGTTCCAAATTTTAATTCAGCATCTCATTGTATCAGCGTCTTCTGCCCTGCAATACCCATACCCATACCCACACCTAGGCCCAATGCAGAGTAAAGCAAAAAAAAAAGAAAGCAGACAAGCGAGTGGAAATAAGGGATGCGCTGCGAACAACTGCGACAATATTTAGCAGCAACAACAGCAGCAGCGACAGGAACAACAGTGACAATCCCAGTTAGTGTGTCAGCGCCCAGTCCGCGGTGGCGGATAGGAGCGGGAGCTTCCACGCCAACATTCGGGAGCCAGCAGCCAACAGCAGCCAATGCAGCAGTGGTTGTGGCAACGATTTAATGCAACTACTTAATGCGGTTGTCCTTGGTGCTGCGCTGCGACACCGCATCCTCCACGCCTTGTATTCCATTAAGATTTTCGATCTTTGGTTTTTCCTTTTTATTTTTTTTTTTGATGCTGCGACACAACTTATTTGTTGCTCCTTGCTCGTGTTTCGAGTTTTTGCGAGCAACACATTGTATTTACTCTTTTCTATATTGTTTTTGTTGTTTGTTGTATTGCAGTTGGTGTATGCTCGAATTTATGCAATCGCTTTGGCGGTCCCAGACAACTTCTTCGCCAATGTCGCGCCACATCTTCGGTCGGCGTTTTGTTTATTTTTCGCCACAGTCCCCCCTCCCCCCGACTTCCCTTTCTCCAACTGAGCGGCTTTTTTTTCGTTTACTCTGCCTGCTGCAAGAAGAAGTTGAAATCAGCTCTTAATATAATTCAGTTTGCTTTTTTTGGGCGCGAGCCTTTCTTGTAAGGAAGTCAACGTTACAAGCGCCTTGCAAGGAGCAGCGTTGCACACACGCAAACGCACACGCGTTTGTTTACGGCAGAAATGACATCGCTTTCGCATTGGCGCTCAAATGAATTATGAAATAATTTCTTTTGTGCGAAAGGCGACGTTTGCGCCACAGCCAAAGTGTTAAGCAATTTAACGCTTTTTTCACGACTGGCATGCAAGGGCGCGTGAGTGCGAAGTGAGATGCTTGCTGTCAGGAGGGGGAGGGGGGGGAGGGGCGAAGCAGAGTGAAATTTAATTGAATTGACTTTGAATAGTAAATGTTTTTAACATTTTGTTTTTTTTTGATTCCTTGAAGGACATTGTGTTTGGGATTAGATGGAGGTGCAAAAAATAAACTTAAATTTAAAGGAACGCAAAGTAGAATTATGTATCCAAATATGAAATAATTATTATCCATGGAACGAAATATATCGTACTGTGCCTCATTATAATATTACCGTTGATATATTTCTGCTAGATCCACACCACCCCTATGGATACAGAGTTATCTAGGCTACAGATTGTTGGATAGTTTTACGAAATGTTTGAGAATATATCTACTTACAAGCTTGCTACGTAGAGGCATAATTGTCTATTAAAATTATCCTTTTAAGTACCGCGAGAAGACTTACAACTCTAACCAACTCTATTTGTTGAGATAATTTCGTATTATTTAAATCTGCTAGAGGAGCCGAAGCGAAGATCGTTAATGTTTCAAACTATCTTCATCCATGGAAATACACAATTAAAAAAACTAAACTCAGAATACTTAAAGTACTTGCCGATTGCAGTCAAGTGTTTTTGTTTGAGGTTGGGACAACATGGGCAAAGCCCACCTACAAATCCTCGATACTTATCTGTACATATTCACAAAAGAATAGCGATTGAAGGAACTTATTAGTATATTAATCCCGTTATTTTTGGCAACAACATTAGGTCTGTCTCTGCCTACTTCTAGAGCCCTCAGCAGGTGAACCCGGACGTTGCAGTATTTATGCAGGGTGAAACACAACAAAATTTTTCGAAATTGTCTTTTTTTATTTCAATATTTTTTTTTGTCTATGTCATTGTTGTATGAAAGTCAATCTAATAAATATTAAGTAAGAGGTTGGCCGAGCTTTGTCCGGAATGCATTACATTTTAAAGTTTTCAAGATTTGGACAGCTTTAAAAAAAAATTTTGGAAGTAAAAAATTTGGATTTTGATATCTATTAAGTAAATTTCTTCCTCTTAAATTTAGGTGGCAACCCTATTTGTATTACATAGAAGCGTGGTAACCTTGATGGAAAATATTTTCTGACAAAAGTTCTCAACAATACCTTCCATTTGATAGCCATATTGCGATGTTTTAGATAAACTGTGTAGAATCGAAAACAATTGGCAACCTTGCACTATTATCCAAAGGGGTAACATTTTGTAAAAAGGGAAAGCATTGTTTAAGAACCTTCTCTTGGTACCCATGAATAGTAATATTTTACCTTTTTTCTAAACAAAAACTTAAATAAATATGCGATTCAAAATAGGTGGCAACCCCATTAAAAATATTTTTTAATTAGGGATCTTTAAAATACCTTTCATTTGATACCCATATTATGATGTTTTAATTAATTGTAACTAATTTCGAATGGTTGGCAACCTTACACGAGTCTTCTCGGAGATAATGCCTATTCAGATAACCTTAAAATCCACAATATTATCTGTGTACAAAATTTCTGTATCTCAACCGATTCGAACGATTGTTCCCTTGTTCGAAAGGTATTTCAACGGAGAGGTGGCGCAGGATTCGAGTTAATCGATGGTCCGATGTGCTGTAAAATTATTTAATAGAATGTATATCAATCCAATCTGCCAATTTCCATATAAAATTCAGAAAATTAAAATCATTTTTCACTTAAATTGCTTTCGTGAAATTGGCTGTAAGCGTTATAGACGATCTAGAGGTGCCGATGGACCTAAAAAAATTAAAAAAGTATGTGAGAAAAGTGAAGTGGTCGACAACTGGGCGATACTAGTGTATTTAGGTTAAATGCCTACCCCGACAAAGGATGCGGATATACAAATTTTCCATGACTTTTTATAAGGGCTATAATCGTTTATAACGCGTATTTTTCATTCTTCAGCGCTGGGATCATCTTGGGCTTATTGGAGTGGGCCATACTTTTCACGTAGCCACAGAAAAAGAAGACGTCCAGTGGTGTCAAATACCAAGATCTCGTGGTTTCTGGAGATAAAGCGCCCTGGAAACTTGGTTCGCAATACGGCCAATGTTTCATTCGCTGCGTAGTAGGTGGCATTGTCCTGTTGAAACGAAATATTTTCGAAATCAATGTCGTCTAAAATCAGGTTATAAAAAGTTTATCATAAATATCACGATGATGTTAACTTTTTTTTTTTTACAAATCGNCATCAACTGCTGCTTACTCAAGCATCCAATTTGTAAATATACGGCATCACAAAAGGCCTAGGCTTCAGGTTTACACATAGGTCTTTTGCTCAAATGCACTGAACGGTGCTGTAGGAAAAGTTTAATTGTTGTGCCCGACAGGTTCTTCGAATTTCTGCGCCAAACGGCTGGCTCAATGTGAACTCATATATATGTATAGTGGTATTGCTAGCGCTGCTGATTTCAAGGCGAATTTGTACTGATTGTCAAAATGATGTGTTCGTTGTAAATTTGTTTTGTACTGACTGTCAATGAGCTGATTGTTGACTCAGATGGCCGGTTATGTTAACGGAAAACCACGCAACGCGCGAGATACACTTCTTGCAGAATGCCCATTTTCATAAAATGTTTAGATCACTTTTACGCGTTGTTCAACAGAGTATAGCACCATGAGTGTGGTACCAAAAGTCTGAAAAATAATATTAAAAAATAAATAAAATATCACAAATAATTGCTATCAAAGATCTGCATCACCCTTGAATCACCTTATTCCATAATACCATTGACTATTGTCACTATTGTTGTTGTAGTTGGCATGCAAAGCCAAATAGTCGTAGAGGTAAGTAAGTAGTGTTCGATTCAGAGTATAATCTGGCATCCAAGGTCATTTGGTTTGAATCCTGTGGCGATTTGGGAGACTTTGAGTCAACGTTGCAGGCATTATTGAAGGAGGAAGGTAATAAAATTGAACTGCAGAAAAGCACAAATCATACCCTAAATTGGCTATCGTCAAACAAGTGTTGGAATGTCAAAAATCGTGTCAACAACGCCAACACAAAACAATGTTGTACCTGCCAACCCCTGACGTCGCAAATCATCCAAGCGTAGCCAACGGCTTTTCACGGCAACGCATTTGTGGTTAATGAAATGAACATCGCATGGCTTTGCAAATCTTTCCCATGAATGCAGTGTTGAACACACATACATGTGAAGGTTGGCTATGCCTGCCACAAACTAATATCAACCAGCGCCAACAATTGCTCAAGTACACGCTCGTACAACAACAACAAAATGCAAAAAAAAAAAATTCTGCTATCGAAATTTCAAATTGTTCAATTGTCCTCCCACATGAGCGGTGTTATGTACACAAGCAACAACAATGGCGTAGACAATCGGCACATTGCCACATCGCCACGCATAGTCGAAGGAACACTTGCCACATGCTCCAGCACACACACACACACACACACACATATCGTACATTCATACTTTTCGTGCTGTGTGTTGCCATATGCCGCATTTTGCTGGCTGCCATCCAAATCTAATCTGTGGCAAACATGGCCAAGACACTTTTAGCGATATCGAGCGTTCAATATTCAAATTTTTCCCAAGTAGATGGCCAGCTAAAGTACGTACATATGTACATACATACGTGTGTAACGTGCTACATGCACTTGCAACAAAAAATAGTACCTACTTGCCACTCTTTTGTTGTCGTCATTGTGGTTGTACTATTGAGTACGCATACCATATCCGTCCGTCCGCCCGTTCATTGTCTATCTGTATGCTGCACCGTCGTCGTGGCGGGTGGGAGGCTGGCTTATCGTGTGTACAGCCCATTCTGCTCTCGCTGCCCGGCGCAACACCAACACCAACACTTGCAACTTGCAACCAACTTGCGCGCAATGGCGTAATTTATGTTCATTACCTTTGAGGTCGTTCGTTACTCGCTGGCGCGCTGCAACATCGTGCAACTTGGCAACTGCGTTCTCAGCTGTATGCTTCGTCGATGTTGTTGTAGTTGTCGTTATTGTTGTTGCTGTTGTAGCCTGTTTTCTTTATTGATATCAGTAAATTTAGATTTGAAGTGAATGCGCGCGCAAGGTGTCAAATGCTGAGTGTGGACGCCGCCAACCACAAGACACACACACACACGCACACGCATCCATGCTTACATACATACATACATATCTATGCCACCGCTGTCCAGTCAATGGGCCCAGAATGTGGTCACCTATGCTGCTGGCGGTCGGTCCATTGTGCGGCAAAGGCATGCATTTTGTCTCTATGTTTAGCTGGTCTGTTTGTATGTATGTATGTATGTATGCCTCGCCGCCGTCCATTGCATCTACAGTAAATTATTTGAATTACTTAATTATGTACGCGAAATCAAAGCACTTGCAGTCCACGTATGAGCGCATGCATGCATGTGTGTGTGTGTGTGTGTCTACTTTTTTGCAAATGATATTTACCAATAAGAAGTTATAGAGCACTTTATAGCGACAACAATGGCAACAACAACAACAACAATCGCCGCACGCTACCAGCTGCAACAAGTAGTGGCGCAATGCATATTTGCGACATGTGGCTGATTTTTCTTACATTTAGTTTTATGTACATATGTATTTCCAACATATGTTGTTGTTGTAATTGTCACTTCGCTGTAAATCGAAGTTATTTGTTATTTATTTGGTTAGCCGGAAATATTGACACTACTATTGGCCATTTATGAGTTTAAAAAATATNAGCTGGTCTGTTTGTATGTATGTATGTATGTATGCCTCGCCGCCGTCCATTGCATCTACAGTAAATTATTTGAATTACTTAATTATGTACGCGAAATCAAAGCACTTGCAGTCCACGTATGAGCGCATGCATGCATGTGTGTGTGTGTGTGTGTCTACTTT
>NW_016165165.1:2211-28621 GCF_001687245.7 Rhagoletis zephyria | reverse complement strand
TCTTTCTAAAATTTATTGAACAAGCAAAACTATGACTTAGCAAATCAGGAATGCTCTATATTTTGTTGGTATTACCGACTTCCGGGTTTTCAACCTCTAAATGACCCTCGAACTTCAAATAGTCCTGGACTTCTGAATGAGTGAAAATGTTTTTATTGGAAACCGAAAAAATTAATTATTAAATCGGAGCTGCTCTATATATTGGTTGTATTACCGATCATCGGTCTCGAATGCGAGTCAATTATTTTAACCGGAAGTCCATTGCAGAAAAAGCGTCCGAAAGTTATGTTGTTAGTCCGTGGAATCGGAGTATAAAATATGTATGTCCTATATAAACATGCCCGGGCGAAATCGGAAGTCGTTAATATGACGAAAAGATAGAGCTTCCCAGACTTGGTGATTCGTATTTTTTCGTTTTAGAATAAAAATATTTTCGTACATTTTATAAGTTCAGGGCGAGTATGAAGGTCATTTAGAGGTTGAAAAAGGCACTTCACTGGAAAAGGCTTCAAACAAAAGTGTTGGCTTGATTATGCATTGTTCGTGTAACCTCGCATATATTTCAACTATAATTTTATGTGTGCTTTGTATATATTTTATATGTACTCCATTACCCAGATATTAGCAGAACTTGTAAATACTTAGCAATCGGTTGCGTTTAGATTGTGCTTCAGATTTTCTTAAGTACTATTTCAATTGTAGTGGTATAAATGGTTGTGCGAAGTATACACAATCAACCTTTAACGTTTGTTTTCATTAAAAAAAAAAACATTTCCCTCCATTTTAGAGTAGGTGGATGGGTGGTCTAGCACACCCTGTATACTTTCTTCTTTATACTTTATGCTAAACTCATATGATTGTTTATTTAATAAAGCCTCTAATAATTAACTACTAGTTATTTGGTAATATTTGTTATTGTGCTTTTGCTTTCCTAATAAGAATGCAATAATAGAGTTGTTTCGTTGTTGTATTGTAAGTAACGGGTTAAGTGTTTTCTACTAATTAAATACGAAAAGAGTTTATTTGCAAAATAGAATATGTTATACATACGTTTCGGTATGGATATCAAACTCAGACTGTTGTAGTTGTAATTTTGGAACTTGACTAAAACGCTTACTGCAGGTGAAGTATAGTGAAGTAATAAAAAAAAGGAACAGTCCAGCGCCTTCGTCTTGGCCTGCAGGCTGTATCGGAGATACAGCCGCTAAATTTAAACGTAGAATACGTGGTATGGTTAAGAGCATATCCAAGTAAAAAAACAAAAGCACACACTAAGCAAAAAATATCGATAACAAAAGCGATAATAATATCGGTAGCAAAATCGATAAAAACATCGATAAAGAAATCGATGAAAATATTGATATCAAAATCGAAAAAATATCGAAAGCAAAATCGATAGCAAAATCGATAACAATACTGATTACAAAATCGATTACAAAATCTATCAAAATATCGATTACAAAATCGATAACAAAGTCGATAACAAAATCGATTATAAAGTCGATAACAAAATCCATAACAAAATCCATAAAAATATCGATACCAATATCGATAGCAACATCAATAAAAATATCGAATATAAAACCTATAAAAAAATCTATAACAATATCGATAGCAAAATCGATAAAAATATCGGTAACAAAACCGATAAAAGTATCGATGACAAAATCGATAGCAAAATCGATTACACAATCGATAACAAAATCGATAAAAAATATCGATAACAAAATCGATAAAAGTATCGATCATTATATCGGTAAGTTCCGAAAATATCGATAGCAAAACCAATAACAATATCGATAACAAATTCGATGAAAATATCGATAACGAAAGCAATAATAATATCGATAGCTAAATCGTAAACAAAATCAATAAAAATATCGATGACAAAACCGGTAAAAATATCGATTACAAAATCGATTAAAATACCGACAACAAAATCTATAAAAATATCGGTAATAAAATCGATAACAAAATCGATAAAAATATCGATAACAAAATCGATAAATAATCTATCATAAAATCGATTACAGTGTCGATAACAAAATCGACAACAAAGTCAACAAAATATCTATAACAAAATCGAGAAAAAATATCGATAACAAAATCGAAAAAATACCGATCATTATATCGATAAGTTCCGAAAATATCGATAGCAAAATCAATAACATTATCGATAAAAATTTCGATAGCAAAATCGATAAAAACATCGGTAATAAAACCGACAAAGTATCGATTATTATACCGATAAACCCCGAAATATGTACTTACGGACACATACATACTTTTTGTCTCCTTCCCACGCTTCCAATGCGTGCACGTGTTTGCAAAATGATGACGAGGTGATTTTGTATGGAAAATCATTTATGCCCATATATTTGAATAAAATAAACATATATAGAAGATATCAACCAATACTTCCCATATACCAAACGAAAGGAAAACTCTTGAATTTTTGATTAAAGAAAACAAAAACAAAATCATTCGAGCGGTTTTCGAGCATTTTGGTAATGAAAAAAATTTGCAAATTTTTTCAACAATTTTTTGCCTTAAAATGCTCAATATTTGTTAAATTTATATAAAATTTGTACCCGATAATATTTCTACTGCTCCAAAGAACCTATATCCCGAAAATGAAAGTTATATATGCCAACAATAAGTTGCTAGAGCACTTTAAAGGCTCAAAATTGACCCCAAAATAAGGCAATGTTTACCGTTGTTTTTACGACAGAAACCGAATTGGTTATTTACAAAAATGAATCTGTCGACAGGTTTGGAATTTTATCTTTGAAACGCCACACTTTTCTTTGAAATCGCTTTATTAGTTCTCGTGCAATAAGCGTTTTTGTGAAGCTCTAAAAATTACAACTACAACATTTGAACATAGCCCCCATACCTTAAGGTAAGACGTATTCTACGTCAAAACTTTATATTTATCGATAAATTGGTTTTTATAAAAGTTCATAACGCTTGCTGTCTCAGAAGTGAATTAACTTAGGTTTTGCATATATAACTTTAATTTTCGGATTTGTTTGTAAAATTATTTACGAAGTTGAAATTATGTCCTTTCATTTGGTGCATGTGATGTATTCGTTGATATCCTTAAACCATATTTAGGTATTTGATTAAAATAAATGGGCATAATAAAAACATTTTCACTCCTCATATTGCAAAGTACATAAATACTAGAGCCTTCGTTAAAATTCGACTATCTGGTCATTCGTCGATAAACAACACTTTTATCGGTTGATAGTGGATTAGAAATTATTCTACTAACTGATCGAATTTGGTTAACCCTTCACTTTCGGCTAAAATAAAAGCTCAACGTCGAGTAGTCTGAAAATACAACATATAACCAGATCACCAGATAACCAGGCAAGTGTGAGCAGCCACAATGTTAAAAAAGAGTTAAAACTACACGACGTTCGGAAATTTGTGGAGTAATCCCTTGCTCGAAAAGAAGCGATCTAAGATAAAGATAATCCTATTGTTTTTTAATGAGCGTATAATTCATGTTTGTACATATGTATGTATGTATGTGTTTCAGATTTAAACTTGAATGTGACGACAGCCCGCATGCCAAGAGGAAGATGAAGCCACTAGACTAATCCTTTTTAATTACGACCTTCTGTTAGCCAATGAGTAGTATGCATGCCGAAAAATTTCTAAATAAGAAATTCTTCTTATCTTAATACATTAGTGGTTGTTCATGGCGAACACAGAAATAAATTAGTAATTTTCTACAGGCAAACACCCAATGCGAATTCCGCTCAATTTCAAGTTAATGGTAAAAACATGGTCCCCAAGTGAAAATCAATTTATTCATCTAATCACAAATAATATGGATCACGCCAGTATAATTGCAATTGTTAGATACCGCTACCAGAAAATGCCTTGCAGAAATAGTAATTACCACAATACACTAACAATTAGGCCTACCGCGACATTATCCGTTTCCTTTTTATGTACATACACACACATTTATACATATGCATGCAATTATGCATATATACAATCAAAAGCATGTGGCTATACAATGGGGAGCAGAAATGAGTAAGCGGTGATTTTTGTTATATATTTGCAAGGTTTTAAAGTTAATTTTTTGTTTGTTATTTTTTCATAAAAATATGGTTCATGCTTATACCAAAACTATATAAATTAAACTATTCAACTTTATACAGAGCTCAGAAAAATCTAAAAAGTTTTCATTAAAATTACAACTTTTTAAACTGATTATTTTAAATTTTTTTTGAGTATGCAGTTTGGTAGCTCATTAAATTTTAGTATAATAAAGTGCGAGTTTGAAGCAGTTAAAAAATCGCGTTGATTTTTGATATTGTTTTTTTTTTTATTTTTTGCTGACGGTTTTTGCGAGTTTTACATATCACAAGTGCAATTTATAAAAACTGGCGTTGATTTTCTTTAATTCTTTTTGCAAATGGTGTTGCGCATATTCTTCCATAAAAAAATTCATGCTTATAAAAAATTCTGAAAAATCAACGCGATTTTGCACTAAAATTTAATAGGCTACCAAACTGCACACTCAAAATAATTTAAAAAAATCAGATTAAAAAGTTCAAATTTTAATTAAAACTTTTTAAATTTTTATAAGCTTTGTAAAAAGTTTGAAAGTGTGATTTATATGATTTTGGTTAAGGCATGAACGATATTTTTATAAAAATAAACCTTTAAAAACCTTGCCAAATTTAACAAAAACCACCGCGTACTCAATTCTGCTCCCCACTGTACATATGTACTTATATATACGCAACATATTCTCAATCAGTCAATCAACGAAAATTACAGTTTATGCAACTTGCAATTCACTGAAAACAAAAAAGCCTTCGCCGATATGCATTCGCTTGTCTATCTGCGACGCCATCGACCCACAGAGTCTGCAAGAGGTTGAGATTGAATAAACTGAGTTGGGTGTATTTATTTGCCTGCAGCAGGCAGCTACAGGAGTATCAGATAACGGCCAAACATACATACGTACATATCTAGTACACAACACCTTTGGGATGAGCGTTAAATTGCAATGTGCAACAGTTGGCAGTTAGCAGTGTGTAGTTTGCAATTTGGTAGCGAAGCAAACAGTCAGTCAAACTGGCAATTCGTCAGGGTACGAAGCGAGTAGTCAATTTGACAGTCAGTCTGTTAGGCATTAAAGCCAACACACAACCGTTTAAGTTACGAGTATATATAAAACCCAGCCACACTCTACAGCTTCATGTTGCAAACATTTGTTGAAGTTGCATATTTTTTTCATTTCATTTTTGTTTTCACCTCAAGCTAGCAAAGGTTGCCACGCTTCAACAACAAGTGATGCTGCCGAGATTTGACAAATTTCTTGCACTTGACCATAAAAGAAGTGCAGCAAATTGAAAACGAGCCACTTGTAATTGCCTGCAAACAACTGATGTTTTACTTCATGTTGTTTGTTGGCCTCTTTGTTATTGTTTCTGCTGTTGCTACTGCCACGGTAGCGATGCTTTTAAAGTAGTTATGTAGTAGTATCAGCTAGCAAACAATAATTGTTTCTTCCTAAGGTGCCAAGTGCCACTTAGTCGGTGGCAGGAAGCATAAGTTAGATGGGTGATGATATGCTGCAACCATTCGGCATATATGTATGTATATACCCAATGCATGCTTGTAGATTTGTGTGTGGCTATGATATGTGTGAAAAAGTTTGTGCAAAGTACAGAGAGCAAAAAGTCAACATTTGATGCTACACCACTTTGCCATCACTTGGCACTTAGCCAAAATCAAACAATGCCACTAAGCTCTGGGCTGCTGTGTAAGCTGTAATGCATATACATACCCTGCGGGAAATGCATCAAACTATAAGTTAACTTGAAGTTGATTGGGAAGGAACTAAAGTTCACATATCAGTATATTTTCTTTGAGGAAAGCTAACTATATTTCTATGGCGATGGCCGCGAAATTGTCAAGGGGGTTACCTCTGCCTTTGGTGTAACTTACTTGTGACTAACTACTTTTGGACATAAAATATCAATAGGAAAAACAAAATATCTTTTTTAGTTATTATTTTTTATTTACTTACTTTATGTATGTTATTACATTTCAGATTAGTTTACGTATTCTGCTGTAGGTGGTCCCATATTCGAACTTCGTCAAACATAACTTCAAAAATATGAAATTTCGATCTTCCTTTTATTTGTCCTCAGTTCGAAAAAAGGTATTTGTGAAGTACAGGATAATTAAATAGAAACGTGTTTAACGAAAACTATCTCCCGATTAAGTTTGTATTACTCCTGCATTACTTGTCAACTACTTTCAAGTTAGCTTTTTGTTTTGTAGCTAACTACAAGTTAAATATTTTATAGAAATCTGGCAAAAAGCTAAGTACAACTGGGTTATTTTTGATCAATTGAGAATTTTTTCTGCAGGGTATATCTGTACCCAGTTAAAAAAAAATTACCAAATGATAAAAAAACAATCAACTTGTAGCTGTTTTTTATTGCAGGATTTTTACTTCGCAGATGCCTTTTCGAATTCAGAACAAATAAAATGTAGATCGAAATTTTATACTACTAGCGAATCCGGCGGACTTCGTCCCGTCCAATATTTTTTACCAGCAATTCACGTCCTGATTAGGGTATTGCGGTCTTCAGAATTCAAACGTAAGCATTACGTAAGCAACTTTGTTTTACATATACAGAGATTAGAATTTTTAAATAGTTGGCAACCCTTCACAAAATTATTACTTTTGGTTAAGAGTGCATTTAAATGCCTTTCATTCGTCGAACGGGTTGCAGTATTTTACTCAAGATATCCGTACATATAGTATTTAAGCCACTAAATTATACGGGTGGCAACCCTGTTAAAAGTTGGTATTTTTAACCTAAACTGATGAAGCTGGTGGAGTATTATGGTAGATATGGCGCTAAATTGAACAGATACAGAGCTTCTTGATTTTTTAAACTCTTTTTTTTTAATCAATAACTTAATTGAAACAACTTGGCTTCCCCATTTCAAAATTGATTTTTTATGTATTTTAAAATGTAGGGACTTTTTAAAATTGCAGAAAAATGTGCTGCAACATAAGTATCTACATTGAACAAAAAAATTGTTCGCAAACCTGCGCCTGTTACACCGAGATCTATATATTAATACGCTAACATAAATTTTGTCTCCGTTCGTTTGGCGATTCTACCGAACCGATTTCAAAACCAAGAACACCGTTGGAAAGGCATTTTTCCGTAGATGAGCAGAGTTTTTATGGTTTCACAATTGGTTGAAAATTACGGCCAAAACCGTCGTTTAAACATTTTCGAATTGTGTATAGATGTTGCTGCAACATGTTCAATTTGACATGTTTCTTACTTGTGACTTACTTCTTTTGGACATAAAATATCAATAGGAAAAACAAAATATCTTTTTTAATTATTATTTTTTATTTATTTACTTTATTTATGTTATTACATTTCAGATTTGTTTACGTATTCTGCTGTAGGTGGTCCCATATTCGAACTTCGTCAAACATAACTTCAAAATGATGATATGAAATTTCGATCTTCCTTTTATTTGTCCTCAGATCGAAAAAAGGTATTTGTGAAGTACAGGATATTCAAAATGGAACCGTGTTTAACCAAAACAATCTCCCGATCATATCTGCATTTCTCCTTCATTACTTGTCAACTAGTTTCAAGTTAGCTTTTTGTTTTGTAACTAACTACAAGTTAAATATTTTATAGAAATCCCGCAAAAGGCTAACTACGAGTGGGTTATTTTTGATAAAAAAACAATCAACTTGTAGTTGTTTTTTTTTTTTTGGCAGGATTTGCACTTCGCAGATGCCTTTTCGAATTCAGGACAAATAAAATGAAGATCGAAATTTTATACTGCTAGCTAGCTAGCTAGGACTTCGTCCCGTCCAACATTTTTACCAGCAATTCACGTTGACGCCTGATTAGGGTATTGCGGTCTTCAGAAGGCATAATTTGCATTGCTGTCGTAAAAAATTTAACCAAAGCATTGTTCTGCCATTTGTTAGCACCGTTAAACCCACAACGCTAACCAATTGCGATATCAGAGTTGCCTATGAAATTAATTTGAAGAACTGTTTTCTTTTCATTCGTTAACGGCAACAATGCTTTGGTTTGATGGTGAATCTGTTATTTTGCATAGCTGGAGCAAGTTCAAGATGGATGAGTATCGTTGCTCCACAGAAATCCATTGTAGGTAGACTTATTTGATATGAAATATGTACCTCTTCAGGAATTGGCCTTATTCTGGAGGTGGATTTAACGCTAGTACTTTGACTTCAACCTCTGAACAACTCAATGCTGATGTCTCCTAACTTTTTTTTCAAATTTCCTTGGGCGGAGACAAACACCAAAAGAGACAGCTCATATAGGACAATCCATTATATAGAGCTGTTTGATTTTTGAAACTTTTTTTTTTAATCAATAACTAAATTGAAACAACCTGGCTTCCCCTTTTCAAAATGAGATCCCAATCATTGAATTTGATAAAATATTAAGGGAGATATCTTGGTAACCACTGATGTACATGTAGGTATTTTTGGTCCTAAAACTGCTTGCGTAGGGAAAAGGGGCAGATTTTTATTATGTATCTTAAAATGTGGGGTATTTTTGAAATGTGCAGAAAAATTAGCTGCAAGATAGTAAGTATCTATATTGAACAAAAAAATTGTTCGCAAACCTGCGCTTTTTACACCGAGATATCGATAAGCAAGGCAAATTCACATACATACAGATAATAGTGACCTTATGCCCCTTCCTAATCGACTTCAAGTTAACCAATAGTTAGATACATTTCCTGCAGGGTATATACATGCGCTCATACATATATAGTATATGTACTTAGGCATGTTCGCAACAACGCCGTAGTAAATTGGATTACCATCAAACATTCCGAGGCTCGCAGTGTTTCATGTAAAATTGCCTAACTTTCATTCGTTGGTTTAATTGACTGTGTGATTAATATTATTAGGACTACTGACTAGCTCATTTTTGACAGACTAAATTCTGTAGATTTAAGAAATTCCCGTCGATTCCCTTCGAAGCGTCAATGCCAATCTTATACTCTCACTAAATGGCTAATAAGGGATAAAACCAAAAGTAGTTCTTTTCTCTGATTTTTACTATGGTGTAAATTAGGGATGTGCCGGATAGAATTTTGTTGGATAACCGGATTCCGGTAAGCATGTAAAAAATAAGAGCCGCATTCAGATATGCAGTATCAATTGTTCCGACTGAATTTCATAATATTCTTGCACTGGATTTTTGGTGAACTTATTCGACATTGTAAATCAACTAGCTTTTGCCCGCAGCCCCGCCGCGTGAAGTATGCGTTATTGTTATGATGTCAAATGCAACTAAAAATTTCTTTTTGTTATTTTATAGGCTTATTGATTAGTACACTTAGGTCTCCTTTTATGTGGTTTTTGTTTTATGCGGATTTGAATTTATGCGGTTTTTCAAACCATTTTTTCGCAGTAGCGATTTTGCTTTTTTGAGAGTTTTCATTTCTTTTTTTCAGTGTGTAATTAATTTGTCTTTGTATTCTTACATAACTCCGGTATTTATTGTGGCTTTTTTTTTTGTTTTTGGTTAAAAATACAGTACAATGTTCTGTTTTACATGGAATAATAATGTTGGATTTCCACTAGGCATTAAATGGCAAAAATTACAAATGACAAAGTTGGGCATTAAAAAATTATCGTGTCATTATGTGAAAAAGATAGCATTAAGTTCACTTCCAATGGCATTTTTTAAAAGGCATACATTTTTTTTAATTTCAATGCCTAGTGGAAATTCGGCATAAGTGTTGAAGTGAAGAAGTATTTTTTTTTTGCTTAATATTGCCTCACTGGATTTGTTATGCGGTTTTTTAGAATTTTTTAGATACGGTATCTGAATTTTGAAAATGCTGGAACGCATCCCCTGCTTTTGTATGAAAGTCAAGAACTTTTTTATGCAAACCCCTTTTGAAAATATTTTTGAATTAAATCTTACCTAAACTTAATTCGTTTGACATGCATGTTTAATTTGATTTTCAAACAGGTGGCAACCTACTTTAAAAATAGATTTGAAAAAAGTATTCTTTTACTTACTCCGATTAATATCCATATTGTAATATTTTATTCAACTTATTGATTAAATTAAATTTGGATTTTAAAAAGGTGGGATTCCTCTTCAAAAATATTTTTGAAATAAATCTTTCCTTAACCTAGCTTTTCGTTTTGCAATCGCATTATAATACATTGTTTAACTTATTAAAAATGGAATGTGAGTTTTAAATTTCACTTTGCCTTTGCCTTAATACTATCTAAAATATTTTCAAAATAAAGCCTTTCATTTAATTTGTTTATAAAATTAAATTCAACTTTTTAAACAGGTGGCACATTCATAAAAAATGTTTTTGAAATTAAGCGAGATTTATTTTGTTCGTTTGGCATCGATATTTTAAAATTTCGTTGAACTTGTTATTAAATTGAATTTGACTTTTAAGGCGGGTGGCAGTCCTCTTCAGAAAATATCCGATACACATGTTAATTTTTAACTTTATTTATTAAACGTGGTAGTAAAAATTAGGGATATACGATTAATCAATTAATCGGACAAGTTGATTAGTCGAAATCAGATTAATTAATTAATCGAAGAATAATTATTTTGATTAATTTTCCGATTAATTACATAATGATTAATCAGAATCTAATTAATTATGTATGTATGTATGTATACAAAAATAGAAACAACAAGTAAGAAAGTCTAAGTTCGGGCGGAGCCGAACATTAAATACCCGGCGCAAGTATTAAATATATGTTTTTTCACCTTTCCGAAAGCTACCGCTAGATGGTAAACCGGGGTGTACCAATTTTGAGTAGCGTCCTTAAATTTCGAAATATTGCAGTTTCAAGCATTTCTGAAATTTACCGTTATATGAAAAGCGGCCGGAATTTTAGCCCGATTTCAATAATTTTTAACAATTGTCTTTTATGTGGCAAGCACAATAACCGTACCGAGTTTGGTACAAATTGGTAGAACGGTTACCGATATACGTTTATGTTATCATAAGTGGGGGGGTGCCACGCCCATTTTCCAAAATTTTACCATAAACATATTTCTTGGTAAAGAATTGTTGCAAGCATCAATTTTGAATAAATTAGCGTTAATAGTTACTGATTTATCGAAGATTTTGTATTTCTCTAAATTACCGTTATATGGGATGTGGGCGTGGTTATCGTCCGATTTTAAAAATTTTCGGCCATTTTGTATGCTGTACCAAGGCCGATAACTGTGCCAAGTTTGGTAGAAATTGGTACAGCGGTTACCAAGATATACACATGTAACCATAAGTGGGCGTGGCTACGCCCATTTTCCAAAAATGTATAATATTCTTATTGTTCGTCTGCAAATTATTATAAATATCAATTTTGAGTGAATTATCTTCAGTAGTTACTAAAATATCGCAGTTTTCGTATTTCTGGAAATTACCGTTATATGGGAAGTGGGCGTGGTTACAGTCCGATTTCGCCCATTTTCAATACCAACCTACCTTGGATTAACGGAAACCTACATACCAAATTTCGTTGAGATATCTCAATTTTTGCTCGAGTTATCGTGTACACGGACGGACGGACAGACGGACAGACGGACGGACAGACAGACATGGCTTAATCGATTTCTCTATTCATTCTGAGCATATATGTATACATTTGTCTATATCTATCTCGATTCGTTTTGGCTGTTACAAACAACCGTTATGTGAACAAAATTAATATACCCTTGTTCACAAGTGCGCTCGGGTATAAAAATGTATACATATGATAAACATATTTATGAATACCCGACACATCACTAATGTAAACAGTGGCTGCTCAAGACAGTTATGTGAGATTTGGTTAGATTACAGATTTATCAATTTGATAACTTCATGCTGCGCTCCTTCTAACTGGTGGCAGCATTGCGTCACTTAACACATGAAAGTTGGTCCTTTAGATTTTTGGCAGTGATATGCCGAATGTTTTAATCACATTTCCTTTCCATGGTAATGAACCCAATTAAAACTGAATGAAAAGTGGGTTAAAGTATGCAGTTTAAAACTAAATTCACACATACACACACAAAACATTATCAATTTCATGACTTTCTTGCAAAACACAATGCAAGAAATCATTCGAAATCAAAATACGCTGCTCAAACTGCTTGTTACTCAGCAAAAAAGATAATGACCTCACTTGAAATAACACTCTGGAATGCAAATGGCATTTCTCGCCACAAACTAGAGCTGTCAAAATTTCTTAAGGACAATCAAAGTGACATAATTCTCCTTGCTGAAACACACCTAACTAATAGATATAATTTTGACATTTCGGGATATAGCTTTTATTGCACGCATCATCCAGATGGAAAGGCGCATAGAGGAACTGGTATTTTAGTCAGAAACCGGATTAAACACCATCATTTGACTGGAGTTGCCGAGAATTATCTGCAAGCAACATCAATATGCGTACAAACAAAGCAAGGTGATATTACGCTGTCCGCGGTTAATTGTCCCCCACGTTTCACGATAACAGAAAAAAAGTTTACAAGGCAGTGTCCTTGGCCCACTTTTGCGGATGACACTGCCATAATCAGTCGCTCCAAGTGTCCTCAACAAGCAACTGCGCTCCTAGGCAATCATATGGAAGCTGTTGCCAATTGGCTCGCTAACTGCCAATTAAAGTTTAACGAGCAAAAATGTAAGCGAGTTACATTTACACTGAATAAGAATAACTATCCCTCCTTCACTTTGAACAACGTACAAATACAACAAAGCAATCATGTCACTTACCTAGGGGTCCATCTGGACAGGCGACTTACTTGGCGAAACCACATAGTAGCTAAAAGCACTCATCTCAAGCTCAAGGCTAATTCTCTCCACTGGCTTATTAACTCTCGCTAACCCCTGAGTCTGGAGTATAAAGAATTCATGAACAAACATAGTCATTGCGATCACGACAAAATGCGTACGTACTGAGGCAATAACCCAACTCATTATTTAAAAAAAATTGGTTAAAAATCGTAAAATTCTCATTCACATTATACAGATTTAGTGTCCGGATTCGTGATTTTTTGTTTAGGTTTCCTACAGTTTTCCGTGCTTTCGGGAACTTTCGCGTTCCTGTAGTCATCTATACAGAAGGCTCCAAGAAAAAAAGCTTGTTTGGCTCAAAAACATATATGTTTTTTGTTTGAATCAAAGACGATATGGTTTATTTTTTTCCCCCAGTGTTTTCGGCCGTTGGTGTAGTGGTAAGCAGTCCGCGCTTCCACTCCGCTACGCCTGGGTTCAAACTCTGGTCAAAGCAACATTACAAAAATATAGAAAAAAGGTTTTTTCATAACAGCGGTCGTCCCTCGGAAGGCAATGGCAAACCTCCACTAACATATGTGTAAGCGCCAATCTATTATTATTATTAGATACAAAAAAAGCAAAAATTATCGATAATTTTGCTCAAAAAAATGTACCCATGGGATGCAGATTTTATTGAACTTTATTTTACTTCCTTGGACAAAGAGTTTTTATTTTCAGTTAATGTATGGAAATAGTTTCACCTACGGTAAAAATTTTCTACTTAACATCTGTGTGGAAGATAATTTATTTGTAACCAGGTAGTAAAAACTTTAGCTCACTGTAAAGGAAATTTTAATGCGGTTGGATACTAGCATAACAATAAGAGTAAACAGGTTTTTCGGAATTGTTTGGCCTTGTGTGAAATTTCACCTGTTTCAACAGCGAATTATTTGCATGAGAATAAAGAATTTTGAATAAATATATACGATATATGCAAATTATTATTCGTACATTGTTGTTGTTGTTATTTCTGTTACGTGAATTTTGTCGATTTCTGGAGCCCTCCAGTGTTGCCACACATCTATGCCTTTTCGTAAACTTACCTTTTCAACTACAATTTTTCGTGCTATAATAAGTAGATGCTAGCCTAAACATAAACTACTTAGACATATGCGACCTTGTTCTAGCTTTCTTATTAACAAAAATTTAATATAAGCTTAATCTTTCAATTTGATAACAACAATTCACACAATCTTTTTTTCGCTATTTTAAAATATTTAACAAATGGGATCGAGGCAGTATTATTTTCATTTGTCGGAACTCTAATCTAAATGAATAAAATATCTAATTATCCATGGCGGCAGCCACTGTCTATAAGTATTAGAAGTAACAGCTGATTTTTAGAAAATCGAACCTTAGCGATTGCAAGCGGAATCTTGTCCCCATTTATCTACATATATGTATTCATATTGAAATTATAACTAAACGAGGAAGGATCAAAATGTATTTAAGTATTGGCAGAGTCTATTGCAAATAGTCGAGAGCGCTGAGCCCTGCCGCCGAATGTTATAAAGTCAATACTGCATGTTCTACTTAGACGATTTTTTTTTTAACAGCGGTTAGTCAATAAACAAAAACGCTTCTCATTATTCCATTTGCTTTAAAATATCAAGCCGCAAACCACAAAGCAAGCTCTGCCAAACCATAAACAAAGCAAGTTTTGACGACATTGGGTAAATAAATAAATTTTTTGGTGTAAAAATTTACGAAAAATCTGACAAAAATTGGATTACATATTCCATTGTTAAGCCTATATAAAGCTTAATTTTTTCATTAAAGAGCTGTAATCTTGCTGGAATAAAAAATGTCCTCCAAACCTTAACGGCTGGTTTTTCCAACTCAACTCAACTTAATTTAGTTTAGCCATTTTTTGGACTTAAGTCAAAAGTTAGCCTACGTACGTGCTCACCTTTGCTTCCATTCTTGTATTGGTATATTTCTAAGTGGTATTCTTTAACTTTTAGCAAGTTTTGGTTAAATTCATACCATCTGCATACACTCAATAAGCACTTGTTTCAGCTTCAATTATTTCCGTTGCACTATTTCCGTGTGCAATTTCCGTTGAATTTGCCAATTCACTCTCAACCAACCAACCGCCGCTAAAGAAGTTTCACTTCAATAATAATTGAAAAATTGCTCAGCTTCATGACACTGCCACGAATGAAAAATTAAAATATTGTAATGGAAATTTACATACATACATATATTAGGATTGAGAAAATTAGGCTCAAAATACCGCTATGGCTGAGTGGTTAGAGAGGCATACAACCACTCCGTAGGACCTGCATTCGATCTCTGGTCCGAGCAACGTTTAAATTAGAAAAAGTTTGTGTTAATAACAGTCGCCTCTCGGCCCGTAATGGCAAAGCTCCGAGTGTATTGCTGTCTTGTAAAAGCTTCGCATATTTAAAACCATTCGCCGTTCGGAGGCGACGTAAAATTTTTGGTGCCTCCATTTGTGCTATAAAATCAGGACATACGGCATGAATTGGAGGAGAAGGTCGGCCAAACGCTTAGCAAAAAGCGTATGCTCCGAAATATTTACATACAAACATACAGATATGCATATTTGCAGCTAAATGACCAGACTAAAGAATGCTGTCGACTGGACCATTGAGTTGAGCAACAAACAGTACATGGGCAATTAAAGTGGTGGCATGGAGCCGTGAATACTTAGTTGCTCATTTTAAAAGAGTATTGTGTACATGTAAGTTTGAATGTAGATGCAACAAGTAAACTTGAATACTTATCGAACTAAACGGTGAACGGTACTCGTACACCACATTTCTGAGCGTTCAACTTGTTCCTGGTCACTAAAAAAAAAATCAATTACTTCGTCATCATCAACATTTAATTCGCTTGCAAAGGAATTCGATGTTCATAGTTTTTCTAGTTTTTGCTAAGATAATCTGCAGCACGCGAAGTAGAAGGCAAGGCACTGACATGCATGTACCTATGTAGGTAGTGGTAAAATGTTACATGTGTGTGTGTGTACGTGTGAGAATCTGAGTAAGATCCTAAGGACGCTAGCTCATGAATCAGAGTAGTCGCATTGTTGACATTCTTGCGTAACTAAGCGGCTGTTGAAGCGGCTGTGGAACCAAACCAAACCAAACCAAACCAAACCAAGCCAAGCCGAACAAACACAAACACACCTGCAACTGTCATGTGCATTGAATGTGGATACTTGTTGCAGCACAATGGAACCGAGTAATTGTCCACTTGCCACAGACGGTGGTGGTAGCAGAAAAAAAAAGCTTATTGTGGCCGTCACTGCGGACATTAAGGACAACAATTCACTTTGCCTGTGTGGCATTTTACTATCGTTGGCATATATCGCTGCCGCTGCATCCATACCTAACATGCTTGGTATGAATGTGCGCTACATGCAACACACTGGCGCACAAAGGGATGCGCGCACAACCGCAATAGAACTTTTATAAATTTGCAACCTTTTCGACTCTGCGCCTGCTCATATGAATCTAGCTAATAGAATGCTCGAAAAAGACGTATACAAATAAATAACAACGCAAACAGCCGAAACGGGGAAAAAGTCTCTACAGCAGCAACCCAACAACGAACAATGTTTGATCGCAGATATGCATGCAACTGGTGTTTGTTTTTTTTTTTTGTTGTGGCATCGCCGTTATTGCTGCTTGCTGTTTGCTATTCTTTTGCCTTAAAAAGTGAGGCTTACGGTTTGTTGTTTGCTCTGCTCTACCAACAAGGTTGCAAGTTAGAACTCTACCATGGCAAATATACAGTTATGTAGTTGTCTTATATCGCCGCAGTCGATTACGATTGCCGCAGCAGCAAGTGCAATGCAGCAATGCATTTAATCGTGCAACATTGCAACAAATGCAGTTTCCTTAGATGGGCGCCAGTGAAGTGCGGTTAGATATACATACATATGGTTGGAATGTACTACTATGCGAGTAGTATGTACCTATAAAATCGCTTATGGGCTGTAAGCATGAATGTATTTCAATGTGTGCTCTAAACCTACGCTGATTCGTGGCACAGCATAGCTCACTTCATAGCCATTGTTGTTGTTGCCTATGCAGCTCGAAAAGGGTAAGCAACCCGTTAGCTAAGTTGGGTCCACCAGCCCAAGTAACTAGCGCATGAGTACAAGTTCTAGTACAGTTTGTTAACGCTCGTGCGAGCACAAATGGAATAATGCGCTACTAAAGAACAACAACAACATTCATATAGCACACATAGTATGTATGTATATACATATGTACATATTAAGTATGTCTATAAGTATTCGCTTGATAACTTATTGAGCTTAGCAATGCGTCTGGGATGTTGTTGGTGGACTACCGAAAGTGGCAAAAAAGAAAACCATTAAAAGTTAAAAGAAATGTTCGTTAAACCGTTAGAATTGGACTGGTGTGCAGCTGTAAGTAATGCGAGTACAAGTGCATCAAAACCTAAAGCACTTGCCTTTACTTTGTAATAGCAATCAGTGACTCAAATAGTACCTTCTTATTCATATGGCTACGATAGCTGTTTTTTTTTTTTGAGGGAGTTGGGGGAAGGGGGGGGGAGTGGAGGGTGATATTTTTTATAATAATCCAGACTCCCGACGGGAAATTCTCTCTCCGTCTAGAGCCGGACTAGACTTCCGTAGGTGAGATTTTCTCGGCAGTGCAAAAACAGGTTCACTTCTGGCGCTGAACAAATTCTTTTAACAACAGTTAGGCATGACCGGCACTACTATGCAATATCTTGATTTCGGTGACCAGTTCAGGTGCTAGTTAGATTTTCTCAGTATCTGTCAAGCGACAGCCTTAAAAGGGTAACCTTGACGGGCACAGGATAGATTGTCCTTAAACCAGTTTATCTTCTTAGAGCCTGGACTGGCTACAGAATAATAGTTTCCCTTTCGGATATTCACTTTTAGTGTTGCAGGCAAGCTTTTCTGACAAGGGTTTTAGCGATATCACCATGAGAAGCTCTGGCTAGTGACAACTTTCTGTACCATAGGTTAGACTGGCTGTAGCATACAAGCACTGTTATTCAGAAGAGGACCTTCACAACAAAGCGAAAAGAGGGGTATTTACGCAAAATAGGGCTATTTACACAAATAGCCTCTCATTACAGCCTTCAATTAAATTCAGCGTTTGAAAGGCTAAATGAGACATTTCCATATTAAGGAGACGATGAGTAGATATGTGCACAGTACTTCAGATAAAAGTTACCGTGCCGTTATGAGAAATCTTATTGCCTTTTTTTTATAGATGTTTTAAAAATTATTTAGAGGTCGCGAATTGTCGTTTAAGTCAGAAAATACAGTTTTGTAGTTTTATCAGTTTTTGAATGGTTTCGCTGAACACGACTTTCTTCTGTAAGAGAATAATCTTTTTTAGAAATTTTTTGTTAGTGAGAAACGTAAGGCTTGGCAAGGTTAGCTTTTGGTGGTTGCCCCCAAACCGGCATTTAATTTGAACCATAAGCAACGGTCCTTTTTGATACCACTACGAACGGTAACGGCTTGGCTATAGCGAAACACGATGTGAGCGTTTAACGAAATTTTCCAGTCGACAGAAATCATGATATGATTCCAACCCATCGTTAATCGATTAATAGTCGAATAGATATTATACGATTAACTGCTCGAATTCGACTAACCGTTGACTATTCAAAAAGAAATATAAAAAGGCAATCGAAAATGAACGGATAGTCGTTTAGTTGTTTGTGAGCGGTTAGTTGAAAAAGTCGAAGGAAAACGGTTAGTCGATTAATTGAAGTCGATTATTTTTTGAAACAGCTTTTGTTATTCGTTGGGGAGATTACAGACTCTGTAGTATACTACTTGACTTTTTTGTTCGGATCGCCGTGGAGTCCGGACTAACGAGCTGTTACTTTACCTTGAATTGATGTACATAAATACTTCAATATTTAACGATTACTATGTGATAGATAACCCACTGTGATGTATTCGTAAAAATCATCTCCTTGAATTGCTAAACGTGTTACTAATTCCAGTTTATAGGCAAAATCATTGCAAAATAAAGCTAGCTGCGATGAGAGCGGCGCCCTAAAATCAAAGCTCCCATTGTATTGAACCACCTTAAGCCGTATACTATAATCAATTCTCGTGTTGGAGCAACAAATGTATGCATGTATGTAAGTGTGTTCGCATGTAATTATGTAGGTGAAGTGCAAAATGCGGAGCTATGAGATTTACCAAGCTGCTGAAAAAAAGTTTATACATACATATACATACATATGTATGTATAGTCCAAGTGAGTAAAGTCAAGGTTTGCATACTTTTTAAGACACACCCATCATTGAGAACGCGCATGCGCGGCGGTACAAAACACGCGCGCCCCAGCACTGTGGGGATAAAGTGAGCACACGAAAAAAGGAAGAAATGAATAGGAAAATATATACTTTAATATCTACTATACTATAATATATTTAAATGTACGTGTTTACCTATGCATGGCTGTACGTA
The DNA here is from genome assembly GCF_001687245.7 of Rhagoletis zephyria. Taxonomy (NCBI): domain Eukaryota; kingdom Metazoa; phylum Arthropoda; class Insecta; order Diptera; family Tephritidae; genus Rhagoletis; species Rhagoletis zephyria. The sequence continues at coordinate 9,267 of NW_016165165.1, read as the reverse complement.
CATATGTATGTGTGCAGGTATATAAACTAAAAAAAAAAAACTGCTGCAACTAAACTAAGCTAAGTTTTTACTTACTTATACAGCGTTCAACTTTTGACATTTTATTTTGCATTTTCGCATGAATTCAAATATAATTTATTGCAAATAAATTAACTAAAAGTAGAAATATTAAAATGAGATCCAAAACTTGCCTGAAGTCGTAATCGCATCAAGGCGCAGCGGGAAGTTGGGGAGGAGCAGCTAAAACGAATTCCCGCCCGACAAAGCAAAGCAACAGTTTTCAGTGCTGAGCGAGCAGCCAGCGTAGCTTGGAGTTACAACTCGACATTTAAGCTGAAATCAACACCAGTGACCTTCAATCATTAACAACAACAAGAATAGCAACGAGTGCAGCTATGTAGCTCGCATTAGCTAAACATAGAGTAAATTACAACAACAGCAACTATATTAATAGCTATACCAAATAAAACCCAACTAACTAAATTTTAATGTTGATCTTTTAGGCAACAAAAAACAAAAAAAAAAAAAAATGTGTTGGCTAAAAGTCATTTGGCAGCGTAAAAGCAAACCAGCTTAACCAGCTGCGAAGAGCTAACTTAGTAGCGCTGATTTACCAAACCAACTATGTACATACATATGCGCATTTGTATGTATGTATGTATCTATGTATTTGGCCAGTGTTGCTTGGTGATGGCGGCGGGAGCGGCGCTGTTGCGAGCATCTTTTGCTGGCCAACTTTATCGCAAAGCTGCATAATCTTTCAAATTAGATTTTGCAGTTGGTTTTGCGCATGTTTCTACAACATTTATTTTCTTATTGTGTTGTGCTTTGTGTTTTTGTTTTTTTTTTTGTGTTGACCGGTAATTTTTGTGCCATTTGCATTTATTTTTGATTGTTTGTTTTTCATTCACTTCCCCAAAATTGAATTTTTATGCTCCATTGGCGACAAAATGGATTTAAGTCGAGGAAGCATGGAAAAAAAGCTAACAAAAAATGTGGAAAAAATTCACCACACAAATGTGGCTTAGAAAGGGGACTCGTAAATCAAAGGAATTTTAGAAAAACAAAAACACTGAACAAAAGCCAAGCCTAGCGAATGGTGATTGTGTAATTGAGGAATTGATGTGCAAAGCTTCTTAAGAAAATTTATCGAATTGGATACGAAATCTTCTTAAAGCCTCTTGTATTTTACTCGTACATACATATGTATATGGTTTGCATACATACATACAGCGAAAGGCGCGCTGAAAAATTTTCACAGTAGCGATTTATTTTCTTTTGATCGGCAATTGTGCATTAAAACCTCATTCAAATGTGCAACGTTCGTAAATATACACACTTACACATCTACATACGTACATACATATTTATACATATACCCAATGCTTTGAGCATTATAAGCTACCAAAACTTCGTTATACTCGTAAAATGGCATTCGCTACCCGGTTGTGCCTGATTTGCTAAATGTTGAGTCGTTGCTGTAGAAATTAGCTAGCATTGCCTTTAATGAGGTTTTGTAGCGCAAAAGGAAATTCTAAATACGTAGTGACATACTTCAAATATATGTACTTACAAGCTAAAATTATGTACATACATGCATCTATGCTATAGCTAATCGTTATCAAATTATCGACTTAATTACTTGGTTGGATCATTAAATTTTTAGAGAAAATTAGAGAAAGGTTGGGCCTACGTATGCATGTATGTATGTATGTACCTACACTACTGTTCATAATAAAAGGTACGCGACATTTTACCAGATTTGAATATTTAAATTTTTCTTTTTTAATGTTCATTCATTTTTTATAAAAGTCTAATTGATTATATAACAAACACCATATAAAAACACATTTCAAACATTGTAGAAAAAATCCACAATTTCACAACAATAAATTCTTTACAAAGATTTTTTAGAAAAATTCTAGGCATGTGGTTTCATAGCCCGTTCAATTATAGTACAAAACTGAAGTGGCTAAAAAATACCCTTTACTTTTTTAGTTTTCTTTTTTGACGAACGGGCAGTCGGATATCCTCACATACATATATTTGCGGCCATAAGTAGTAACTGTACCTACTACAAATTCACTGAAATTTCGTATGTACTCTATTCAGCAAATGAGAATGAAGAAATATGGAAAATGGTAAGAGACGATGAACTGCCACGCCCACAGCTGTTGTGGGCGGTAATGGTAAAAGTTAGTTGATGAAATTCAGTATATATATGCTGGCATTAACCAGAAAATCCTAAATGTGAAAGAATGCCAAAATCGTTTAATATTATCTATATTATTATATGGATAATTTCCTTCAGCAACTTATACAATAAAAATCCACCAAAACTTCACATCAACTTTAATGGGTCTGGGGGCACCGCGACTCACAGCTGGTATCGCTCATAAGACGAGCTGCTATTTAGTAGGCAGAGTCGTGCGGGCGGAACTGGCTCGGGCGTCGCTGGACAGATATGTTAGCAGGGGAACCACGCAGGGTGGGGTTCTGTCTCCCTTTTATAGGTCATGGCAATTAATGAACTATTGCAGACCCTGGAAGGTGGGCAGGCTCCAAGGTCTCTGCGTATGCTGACGATCTTGTGGTGGTTGTGATATTATGCAGGATAGACTAAGGTTAATTAAAAGATGAACCAAGGAGAAAAGCCTGGGTGTTAACCCAGACAACACTGACCTGGTGCTCTTTTTATTGAACGTACAAAATCCCTTCACCTTAGCTCCCTGCCATAGGCAACAAGATTCTGAAGCTGAGGGAGTCAGGAAAATACCTAGGCTTAGTACTGGACAAAAAGCTGAAATGGGCGCAAAATATACAAGAGCGTGTTAGAAAAGCAACGATAGCCCTCTACAGCTGTAAGGTGAGGATTGGGCATAGGTGGCGGTTATCCCCTGGCGTAATTTATTGGTTTTACACGGTGGTTCTTAGGCCTTTTCTACTATGAAAAGCAAAGCTAAAACTGAAGCACTTCAAAAGGTGCAAAGAACTGCGATACTCTGCATCTGTGGAGCTCTGCGCACAACTCCCTCGGTAGCTATGTGCGTGCTGCTCAATATTTTGCCAATTAAAATTGTTGGAAAACAATCAGCGGTGTATATCGCCTTGATGCTGAGGGACCTGACGCGATGGGTGCCTCCGGAGCCCAGTTATTCCGATTTCCATATAAGCCTATGAATGCCTGCTTTGGTTTCACCATCTACTATCTATATATTAATACGCTAATCCAAACTATTGATTTATTATTATTTAGTACAAATTTGTGGAGTTTAACTTTGGTAAAAAAGGCGGCGACAACTATAATTAAATACGTAAAAAATAAAAAGAATATTTGAATCAATTAAGAAATGAATTAAATATTCTACCGCGTAACTGACATTTGCTGCCAAAAATTGGATTTGCTGACACAAGCTCTTGGCTCAATCCTTATCCATTCAACCTGAAATATACTAGCCAAAAATGCGATTGCTTTATAAAAAAGAGAACCATTTAGAAATATGAGTGTTTTTACTCGCTAGAAAATAATTTATGCAACCTCACATACGCGGTTTTGCATTTTGTTGATACGCGGTTTTGTACTTCAAACGACGATATGTAAATATGAGCTAAGCTGACTAAATTCTTATGCATGAAATACGTGAACATTGATTCCCGCGAATCCAACAAATTTACTAAACATATTTTGTTTTCGCAAAATTTACTCCAAATCAGTTTAACAAAGTAAACAAATGTAAATTGAGCTGCAGCAGATGAGTTCGAGTATGAACAATGACTGCAATAAAAACATACAAACATAATATTTGAGCTTTTATAAAGTTTGACTATAATATAGAATATATGTACATACATAGGTACATTGGGGTGGTCATTAAAAATATCAACATCACACATTTGCAAAGTAAAGACAACCACGAAAATTCAAAAATCAAAAAATAATTTTTGGTCGCTATAAGGGTTTGAAAAAATTTAATTTTTTTGATAGCAAAAATTCTACAAAATTTTCACCTCCAACAGCTATAAATCAGCGAGTTTATGAGCTCATGTGAATATGTACGTTTCAATAAGATGTCAAATTTATCAATTTCAATGCTAAATTTTTTCGTGTTTTGGGATTTAAAAAAAAAATACAAATAAAATTTTTTAAATACCAGATAGTGACCCCTAAAAATTTGTTTCAAATATAGAAATTTTCGTAGATATTTTTGTTTCATACGCAGAAAAAAGTGGTGCCCATACAAAATTTATATTTTTATATTTTAAGGCCCACCCTAAGACATATATGTACATATATGCACATCTATGTATGTATGTATGCCGCTTTCAAAATTTTAACAAAATATTTCTCTGCTTTCCAACAAATTTCGCTTTTGTAGGATAAGCATAATAAGTGTAAATGCCATAAAAAAAATGAGAAAAAATGGAAAACTCGCCAGAAGTGCGGAAAAGCAAATCAAAACAAGTTAGTTGAAAAAATATAATTTTGAACAAATGAGAAACCAAAACAAAAAATACATTACTTATCTATATATGTACGTATGCATGTACGCAGACAAAAACAGCATAAAATAAGACAAAAGCCAAAAAAGTTAAAATAACCAACGAGTGTGCGAGACCTTCGCGGGGCGCCACGAGACGTGTGCGCGGTCATTTCCAGCTTGAGCTTTGTTATTTGCTCGGCGCAATCATTGGCCACTTGACTTGTGCAGTGGGGCGCCACTAAAACTGCTTTCGATGTGGTTTTTGGTGTTGTGGATAGATGCAGCTAAATATGTATGTATGTATGTAGTTTACTCAGTTGTACCGTACATGCTTACATATGCAGTTTTGCGTATATAGTTATCTGTGGAACGGGCATGTAAATGATAGCTAAATTTTTAAAGTAGATTTCTAAATACTTAAAGCTGCTTCTTATTTTTTATTTATTTTTTGGTATTGAAAACATAATGTAATAGTTTGTGATTATAAAAACTTTTCGAACGCTTTAGAGATTTTATTCGTATTTTTTTTACAACTTTTTCGAGACTGTTCTCGTTAAACTTCGTGCTATTTTTTAGAAACAATTGGGATATTTCCACGAGTGTTTGGATTTTGCAGAACATTTCGGATTTATTCTTGTTTTTGTGGGATTTTTCCGAGAGTATTTTGGAAATTGAAGCACTTTAAGGATCATTTCGTGATTTTCGGTACATATTTTGATTACTTTTGTAGACAGTAATTAGTGAAGCTATAATAATTATTATAAAAACAAAATTAATCCGAAAATAACCCATTTTCGATTTGAACACAGATTGGACGAAAGCGATCCACTGTCACAAACATCGGCGAAGTAAATATTATGCCATTTAAGCAAAATATGTATTACATATGTAATAATGTGGCTAAATTTAAAGCGCCACTCAACAATTAACTGAAGACATAATATTTAAAAAAGAACTACTGAAGCACCAAATGCTTTAGTGCCACTTCAGCATTTTATTGCTGTGAAAATGCCCATAAAAATTTAAAATCAGCATTATCACATTTAATGAATGCAATTGTAAGGCTAAAAAATGTTTCTTAAAAAATTTAAGGCTTTTTACCCGAGGCTCAAAAAAAAATTTTCTGAAATACATACGTTACTTCTCTGTGTCACCGTAATCACTTTTTTCTGTTATATTAAGCAAATTAAATATATTATAACTAAATATTTGTCTAAAAATACCTTTACAAACCTCTTTTCCTCGCTAGCGTCCATTTTTGTTTACTTCTTCATTTGACATTTCTCCTCTTCTTCGCAAAAATAATCCATAAAACTAGGTTGGACACCGAAAAGTGATCGATTTAATCTATATATATCAATAGGGTTCTTGGAAACGGCTCTAACGATTTTGATTCAATTTTGTACATAGATGATATTTTAGATTTTAAGGTTATCTGAATAGGCTCTATTCCCTGGCTTAGTATGCTTTTTGACAGTTTTACAGGTTTTAACCCAGAAAATATGAGTATCAAATGGAAGGTATTTTAAAGATCCCTAATTCAAAGATATTTTAGTAGGGTTGCCACCTATTTTGAATAGTATAATTATTTAATTTTTGTTTATAAAACAAGGTAAAATTTACTATTCAATAGGTACCAAGAGAAGGTTCATAAACAATGCTTTCCCTATATACAAAATGTTATCCCTTGGTGTAATAGTGTTAGATTGCCACAGACTTTCAATTCTGCACAATTTACCTAAAACAACGCAGTATGGAAATCAAATGAAAAGTGCTGTTGAGAACTTTGGTCCAAATATTTTCGATCAGGGTTGCCATGCTTCAATGTACATAAAATAAATTTTTATTTTGTTAATTTCAATCACCATTTCTTTATGTATACACAGTACATATACGCTCAAGATTTATACCATTCATTCCAGCGCATTTCGGAATAGGGTTGCCATCTAAATTTTTGGAGTAAGAAATTTGCCTAATAGCTATCGAAATCAAAACCTGGTACTATCAATTAAATTCCACAAATCTGGGAGACCATTTCATTCGACTTGCTTTCATGAGTCCATTTTTGTTCTAGCGTAATGATCACACGGGGTCCAGTGGACCCCAACCCAATAAACAGATGCCTCGAACGTTCTATTTTAAATAACCTAAATATTATAAACTCGAATCCTTCACTGATCTAAAGTCTAAACCTTCCTCTTTGTTATCTGACAGTTTTTTTTCCAACTTTTAAATTGTAACACCGTGAATTATTTCATAAAAATGATGATTTTGTGCAAAGTAGTTACCTGAGAAAAATTTTAATTTCTTTAATTTCGCACAAAATCGCAGTATAAGATTATGGGGAAATAAGAGATCAGGAACTATGATGAGCTTTTTAAACGTTTTTAAACATTTTTTTAAAACACTAAATAAACTGTTTTTTTTTTAATTGTACAATTTCACTTTAAAGTCACTTAAATGCGGACGTTTCTTTGGCACAACCTTTAAACTATAATACAAGTTTTAATTGGTAAATAATCTGTTAACCGTCACTCTTTCTGTCCACTTTTCACTTTTGAAAAGCAGCAAATAG
>NW_016165165.1:291-1556 GCF_001687245.7 Rhagoletis zephyria | reverse complement strand
TTTAATTTCTTTAATTTCGCACAAAATCGCAGTATAAGATTATGGGGAAATAAGAGATCAGGAACTATGATGAGCTTTTTAAACGTTTTTAAACATTTTTTTAAAACACTAAATAAACTGTTTTTTTTTTAATTGTACAATTTCACTTTAAAGTCACTTAAATGCGGACGTTTCTTTGGCACAACCTTTAAACTATAATACAAGTTTTAATTGGTAAATAATCTGTTAACCGTCACTCTTTCTGTCCACTTTTCACTTTTGAAAAGCAGCAAATAGATTACGAGATACACGCATTTGAAGATGGCACACAATCAAGCTACACATTTTTCGTTTACAGAAAACTTCGAAACTATCTGTTTGAGGGTTACCAAATCAACGGTAAGTCAATTTATCGAAAAACAGAGTATAGAATTTTTTACTCTGAAGTATTCTCTGAAAGATAAGATAAAAAAATTAATTCCAAGCAAATCAAGAAATTGACTTTTGGCCACAAATTAGGCTCAAATTTCCCATAGAGGTATGGTGATACCTATCGATTTCAATTACCTAATTCCTTTAATTCAAATGGAATTTGATTTTTTTAAACATGTGTTCACCCTCTAAATGTAGTTAAGAAATAAACACCTTTCATTCAAATTTCGATTGATACCCGTCTCTTAATAATTCCTTTAACTTATTAAAAAATTTTAGTTTATATTTTTAAAACATGGCAACTCTTTAAAAACAAATAAGCCTCTATTGTCTACAAATCAAGCTTTTTGATCCGACACTTCATTTTTGAAAATGGAACGGATCTTCCAGATCTGATGGCACAAAATGGTTTTATGCATTAGCAAAAACCGCATTACTTCAAAAATGAGCAGGTTTTTATTTCTTCTTTCGAAAGTTAAAACCCCCACTATTTAATGAAATAATAAAAAATAACATATTTTTGCATACATTTCTTATACATTCCATTAAAATTTGTCATTCTGGAATACCACAGGGACACCCAGTGTTTAGTTTTATTCCAAAATTTGTATTCCTGTAGTTCTCTGCTACCTACATATATGGAAATAAAAGACGCCAAACCAATACTTTATTTCAAAGGATGTATTTTTGACATTTGTTTCCGTGAAGAGCTTAAGCATAGGCTACGTTCTTATTAAAATTCTTAAGTTCTGAACACATTGAAAACGACGAGCTACGGGCCACAGCGGCCAATTTGTTATCTTTAAACTTTGTCGATGTCGACATGGGCGTAGCCAGGCAGCGGGGTGCCCCCC
>NW_016165165.1:0-235 GCF_001687245.7 Rhagoletis zephyria | reverse complement strand
CCCCCCGAACTTTCAAATTTTCCTTATATATATATAAAATAGTACCCTGAAATACCAGCTTAACAGGGTCGAGCACCCCCAAACCCCCAATTTTTTTGAATGCGGCAGCGACATCATGAATTTGTATGAGGTTGACATAAGAGAAGAGGAAGAACCTTATCTGTCGCATGTAATGTTGCAAAACATGCCAATTAATTCAATTATTTGTTTTCTGTAGTTTTGTTAACTCCGTTAA
>NW_016165164.1:11637-28623 GCF_001687245.7 Rhagoletis zephyria | reverse complement strand
CCATATGCTAATTTTAGCGTAGCTCGACCCCTGCGCCACCTATCAGGAAATTTAAAATTTTGTGCACTCCTTGTTCTAAACACCTTTCCAAAAAAAGCAGCACCCCTTCGAATCGGTTATGAAACATAGGAGCAAATTGTTCCCAATTGATTCATGCTCCCAATGAATTTCACAATTATCCGAAATTTTCCAAGCAATCAAAATTTTTAGCGTTCTTCTGGCTTTTTCCGAATTTTCCACTTAGAATTTTCTATTTTTTCCATTCGAATGCCATTCCGAAGGAATTGCACACAAAATTCCATACAAAAAAAAATCAATTTTCGATTTTTCCAATTTTCCGACTTTCCCGGAGGGTTTTCTCGAAATTTTCTTTCGCAACAACCTTCTCCTGGCAATTACTAAGACTGCTTTTACACAGTTCAAGTATTGAATTCAATTCTGCTCGCATGTGGAAGAGAGGGGGTGAGAAGGAAAGGGACGAGTACACATGCGTGTGTACCGTCAAGTCGTTTCAACTTTCTTGCTTTGCTTTTGGCATTTTCGTTGCTTCCCATTTAAAGAACCAAAAACTTGAATTCAACAGAATTGAAACGTGTAAAAGAAAATAGAAAACACAAAAGAGAATGAGCAAGAATTGCTTTCAAGTACTTGAATCATGTAAATCAGGTGTAACAACTAAAGAAAATTTTAGCCAAATCGGCACAACCGTTCTCAATTCATGAATTACTATACATTTTTCACACCATTTTTATATATATAGATAAGGAACAGTTTTTTTGCAAAAGTATACATACATATGTATCTTTTCCTGTCATAAAAATATCGATGGTCCTTTTCAATAACGACACAACTCAAAAAATAAAAACTCGTACTATTGTTAAGTGGCTCCTGTCTTTAATCGTTGTCTTATTCATGTATAATCTTTACTTTAGTTAGGATTAAACATGGGTTAGCCAAGGATTAGAGAAATGAGCCTCTTAACAGTAATAAGGGATTTGATTGTTTGAATTTTGAGTTGTGTCGTTATTGCAGAGGACCATGGATATGTGAATTCATATATTTCGATAATGAAATAAATTCGAGCATAAATACGATTTTTAGTTACATATACATATTAAACTCAATTTCGGCGCCACCTGGCGGAAAATTTTTTTCGAAAGAAATATTTTTCCTGTTATCAATACATATTTTAAATATGAGGATAATCGGACCATAAACACGATTTTTAGTAATAACTCGACTCCAACGCCACCTGGCGGCTCTTTTTTTGCAATGGTATTGTTTTTCCTATTGTCAATACATATCTTAAATATGGGGCGAATCGGACCATAAATACGGGTTTTACTAATAACTCGACTTCAGCGCCACCTAGCGGTTGTTTTAATAGTTATTCTGCTATTCGGAAGGTAGACAATTTCAAGAAACAAATATCATAAAAATCGGTCCAGCCGTTCTTGAGTTATAAATGGTGTAACTAACATGACTTTGATTTATATACATATATAGATTAGAGCATGTACAATGGCACGTACAGCGACGAAGCTTTTTCACTTTGGCTGTGAGCGAAGCAAGCGAATTGACAATATTTTCAGCATACTGCTTACGCAATGTATATTATATCAGAGTGTAGTTTCTCTGTGGTTTCTATCAAGCGACCAGTGTTGCCGCGAATCTTTTTAGTGGTAGCCAAATTCCTTTAAAAAAAAGGGCTAAAAAAGAGCTAAAAAAAGTCGTTGAGGCTAAAAATGGTAGCTAAAAGTTTTTACTTACATATACATATATAAATATATACGCAAACATTTTCAACAAGTAATGGTATAGAAAAACAATGAACTCTGGAAAAAAGCTAATATTTTATCCAACCATTTGTAACGTCAGGCTCGAAGCTTATAACTTACCAGCATGCTGATACAATATTTATTTCTTTACAAATGAGGTCGAGGAAAGATCGAAATGATTAGAGCCGAAATTTCATAATTTTTCTACCATTTTGTTAAACATTGTTATTTTTTTTATTCACAACTGCAATATCGTGAACTTAATCTTCCACAAACATGGCTTTGACTCATATAGTGCAAGAAATTTCCGCCAAAATACTTTTTACTTAGAAAATTGAACTCACGATACCAGCATGCTGGTACAATCATAAAAACTCAAATAGTTTCTGAAGTCGCACCAGCAACTGGTACAATCACACCACAAGAACATTTAACAAATTAAGCATATTAAGGGCCGTAAGCTTATCTATTTTAAACTATATTTAAATCGTTAATAGACAAGTTAACAGCCCTAACACTTTTACAGTATGTGTGTATAAAACGTAACCCACCCGACCAAGAAACGTATGTTAGTGGATGTTGCGAGTTTTACGATAGTTTCTCTTACCCTCAAGCTCCGCCTCACCTAAGAGTCTCGTATTTCAAACGGAAGTTTGTATTTTTGCTTTTTTGTCCATTGAAGGCATCGAGAATGTATTTGTTTTATAATTTTTCACTAACCTTTCTCGGACAAAATATTCAAAAAAATATATAGGAGACATCGCTTTAAAAAAAAGTTTGTAAGAATATTTCAAAACATTAAAAGCAAGTAAAAGTAATTACTAAACACTAAACAATTCATCAAATTGGATAATTTAAGGAACCATGTAATAATTCGGAGTAGGTATTGAAACTGCTTTGCACGATAAATATATTAAACTAAAAAAATAAATATCCTTATCAAATAGCACAATTCAAAAATCCTGTAGGATCAGGGCGGAGTTTGCAAAATTTATGAATATCAAGAAGAAAAAGGATGGAAAGTGATGTTCAAAACAAGTCATTTTTAAGGAAAAAATACCAGCGACTTCAATGCTCATACAAAAAATTAGGATTACCGTTAATTTCTTCATGACACGATGATTAGTATGGGACCACCCTTGAGGTACCGCCTTTCCTATAAAAAAAAGAATAATCGAAAACGGTTCACGTGGTCCAAAGTTACCCGGTAATATATGTACATAAAATAAAATAAAAGATTCCAAAGAATTGATAAACTTCCTCCTTTTTGAAGTCAGTTAATAATAAGTTTTGATTGCATATTTTCATATTAAAATTCTTAACTAATGTACATTTATTATTTTAATTACTATAATATTTACCTAAATCACATCTAAATACGTTTATATAAACTTAATTTTTGTTTTAAAACACGAGAAAATTGAACTACTGTAATCTTTTAAAATAAATATGAGAATAAACTGGAATAGAACAGCTGTAATTATCGTAAACTAGTCATTTTCATGTTTGTTCACAATTCTTCTCTCGATGCATTCTCGATGGGTAAATCGAAACAACCTCCTAACGCTTTGGTTACTTTCTCGATAATCGAACGGATCGAAATAATTTCCGCCTGAGATGCGGTTTCACTATCGAAAACACTTCGAAAAACCTTTTGAAAACGCATATCGAGAACAATAGTTCTGCTGCCACAAACTGAGCGACAGGTAATACTTTTACGATACTTTTGCGGAACCCGTTCTCAATAGTTTTGTAAGTGAAAGCGTTGCTAAAATATGTAAAACGGATGCATTATCGTGCACGTTGGTCGGGTGGGAAGGAACATACAATACATATATGCATATTTATCAGTCTTTCTTAGTTTAAAATTCATCTTTTACATAAATGAAAAAAAAATTACATCAAATTAAGCATATACAACTTTTTCATGCGATGTATGAATAAATTCTCCAAAGGGCTAAAAAAAGGCCTAGGGTCCATTTTAAATTTATGTGGCCAAAAAAGTATGTGGTAGCTAAATCTAGCCAATAAAGGGCTAAAACGGCAACACTGCAAGCGACACTTGTCAGCTTGAAGAGCATGAATCACAGCAAGAGAACGAGCTTGCTCTGACTTAAAGCTCAGTTAGTCTACACTTAATTTCCGTAACTTAACTTAACTTAATATTTTGGCCAACCTGTTTTATGAGAAACTGAGTTGGCGGTTAGTTAAAACTTAACTTACCGTAAGCAACTTAAGAACCTGTAGATTTTAGATTCTTAAGTTACAGCCTTACGGAAATTGAGACCGGTGAGAGAATCAGGCTTGCCAGATTTTTGTTTTTGTATTTCTCAAAAATAAATGTACGGAAACATATTTTTTTGATGTGGCATTTTTTTACGGTAAGTTAAATTAAGTTAAGTCTAGACTAACTGAGCTTTTAAGCGATTTGCTTTCACAAAGAATTGTAGATAGCGTAGTTTGTAGATCAGTCTCATTAACATTCTCACTAAGTGATTTAGTTGGTGCCGACTTTAACGGCGAGATGAGTTATTTACGATGAGAAAAGTTATTGACACTTTTGCTTATTTGCACACGAGCAGAGTTTGTCAAACACAAATTATTGGCGATTTCACTGTCCACCAGCTTCAAAGAAGGTGGAGGAGTGTGAATAGATTTCCGGCGAATGTCCGTACACTCTTTACAAAAGTATTTGTTGTCCGAGCTGAGCAAAAAATCCAAGTCATTCGGCGAAACGCCGGCGCAATCTAAATGAAAAAATTCTTTGCACCTAGCGCACTGCACTTTTGCGCGATTGTGATCGACTTTTTGACCACAAACATACGGCATTTTAGATGAGTTTTTTGATATCACAATAAACTTTTCGGATAAAAAGAGTCACTATCTCAACCATAAATAATGTTGATCAAAACGGTTCATTCACTATGAAACACGTAAAATTAACCGAGCTCGATAAAAACAAGTCTTATCTCTTTGCTTGCTACTAACGGATTTTATCATTGAATATCCTTGAAATTTTACAGTAATTACACCGTTCGACAGTCAGTCAACTGGCGGCCAAATATAGTAAAACTGCGTTTTTAGTTTTTCTCTCTGACGTCAGGATTTATTTTAAAAGGACTTTGAAATTTCTAAAATATGATTGAATAAAAGAATTATTCAAAAGATTCGGTGCATTGTAGAATAACAATATGGGTATCAATTAAAAGGAAAAATTCTGCAGAATAGAAAAAAATTTAATTTTTGGGTTCACCAGGACGAATAAGTATTGAAAATGTAATTTTATAACTTTATCCTTGAATATCCTTGGAAATTTCCAATATTTATTTTTGAAAAAAAATATATGTCAAGAGCTAATATGCTAACTACCTTATCCTCGAATTTCGTCCTTTTAACTTTATTAGTTTTAGATAAGAAAAATTTACACTTCTCTTTATTAGATATTGATAGTTACAATATACATAAATGAAGATACTATATTATGAACCACGTATGCGCTCTAAAAGAACAAACTGGCCGCATAAGTATAGAAATATGCATACCAGAAGAAAAAAAGGTTTAATCGCCTTTACAACGATACCAAATTTTTAAAAACCGGTTAGTAATTTTATGGTTATTATTATTAATATTATTATTTTTTAAGTATTTTTCCTTTGAAGAATTCTTTCTCAAATTTTTATATACGAAGTATACAAATACGCATATCAGAAGAAAGAATGTTTGATTGCGTTTACAACGATATAAATTTTTTAAAATCGGTTGGTAATCTTTTTGTTTAAAATGTTAAAAAAAACGTATTTTTTCCTTTTAAATGTTTTTTCTCAAATTTTTGCATACGAAGTATACAAATATGCATATCATGCATATCGTGTACATCATGCGGTCAGTTTCTTCTATTAGAGCGCATACATGGTTCCATAATAATGATTCTGGTATCTTCATGTATGTATGTATATAGTAACTATCAATATTTTATAAAGAGAAGTGAAATTTTTTTTTTTTATCTAAAACTAATAAAGTTAGAAGGACGCAATTCGAGGATGTAGTAGTTTACACATTAGTCCTTGACAAATATTTTTTCAAAAATAAATATTGAAAATTTCCAAGGATAAAGTTTTAAAAGGACATTTTCAACACTGGTCCTGGTGCACCAAAAAATTAATTTTTTTCAATTCTACAGAATTTTTTCTTTTAATTGATACCCATATTGTTACTCTACAATGCACCGATCATTTAAATAATTTTTTTATTCAATCATACCCTAGAAATTTCAAAGTCCTTTAAAAAATCCTGAAAATTATTATATGTTAAGGACTAATAAGCACTCGACCCCACCCTCGAATTTCGCCTTTCTAACTTTGTTCGCTTAAAAAAATAAAACTAATTAAAAGGATTTTCGATACCTATTCGACCTTGTGAACCAAAAATTTTTAGTGGCTTTTAATTCCTCAGCATTTTGTCTTTCATTGGATACTCATACTCTTTTTCTAATTTTTTGGAATCAATCTATCTGACTAATTTTGCTCGATATGTTGCAGAGGAGGTCCTAAAGTACTTTTAAACGCAAAAAAAAAAACATAAACAATTTATTTTTCAAAAGTTATATAACATCCAAAATATTAGGTGTCTCGCCGTAAGCCATTGTTTATCACATCATAACTCTAAGAATATTGGTAGTATCAAAAAAATCAATTAGTACTTTTTTATTCACAAAGAGCCAGAGATTTATAAATTTTTTTTTAAGTCCAATTTTCCATACGTTTGTTAATGAACAATTTAGAAAATTGCTAAAAAAACATGTTTGTAGGTTTTTAAAAATCTGCAAAAAATATATATGTGATAGAGTCTATATCAAAGATTTAACTGACAAATATTTAAAGGGTGTTTCGATATAGGGCCTGACATAGTTATTGTTTCGTAAAGCAGTGACTGATGAAAAAATTAAAAAAATTAAAATATTCAATTAAAATTGTACCAAAATACGTCAAGTGGGGCACTTAAAAAAATGGTTACGTACTTTGGTAGAGGTCCAAGGTAATATTAGTGTCCCCTATACTTTATTTTGCAATAATCCTCTTACTTTGCAAAAATTCGCGAATTTAATATTAACATAATAATTCCTTTGATTGGTCATATCTCCTGAACGGGCAGAGAGAACTTCATCATTTTGGTTTAAGTATAGCGGAAAACTCCATTTATAAAATTTGTAATTTTTAATGTCATGCTAAATTAAAATACATCTTTGGATTTTTCTAGCACGTCGATATTTTTTTTTAGTAAAAAAACAAAGATGTATTTTAATTTAGCATAATATTAAAAATTACAAACCTAAAAATTCTTGCTAAAGATATGGAGTTTTTCGCTTTGCTTAAACTAGAGGTTCCCAAACTTTTTTTTTCATAGACCCCTTTCAAAAATTTACGGGTTTCGGTGGACGCCCTGCTGATACATTTCTAAATATACCCAAAGCACGCAAAAAAATTAAATGTGAAGATTAGATCTAAGTATGTAAATTTGCATCGCGGGTGAATTCAAATACTAAACTCGGAGTGGCCAAAATAAAACTAAAATATTTTCTTTCTATTATTTTTTATTTCTATTTATTAAAATAATGTGAATACACACTTGCAGGTTATAAAAAACAGAGCTCGTAAATTCATCAAAATACTATCTCGTTCTGAGGAGTTACATTTTTTAAAAGCACTTTGATCTCTAGCGTTATTTGCATTATCTTCACCGTAAACTTATTAAATGCTCGGCTCACTCATGACTTTGTGTGTGGAGTATTTGCAAAATAGTTTATTTGTGTTGATGGTATAATTTTTATTTTTATCGCTCCGAGTTTTAAAGTGAGGCGAAAAATATTTATAACTCACATTTTTTAAACACAAAACATAACACAACAAAACTGCTAAGCTTTTTACGTCAAACTTTTAGTTCAGAGACTGACAATAGAGAAAAGAACGAGTCTAGAAAATTCGATGACAAACAACCAAGCAAGCAATAAGCACAAAAAGTGTTCCACCGTCTCCTCCTCTTCAAGGCGGGATGGGCAAATGAACTTGTCATTTACGCTTATCACAGCCAGGTGTTTGTGCCAAGTGAAGTGACCAGTCAGCAGTCCAACAAGTTGTCTGCAGTGTCGTCTGCTCAGTGGGACCCAAAAACTAGATTGACCTTCTGAGACTGAAGGCAACGTGATTTTTACCCACCTGCATCCCCTCGATGCCTCCCCCTCATTGCTGAGCAAAGTATGCACCCAGTTTCTGACGGTTGCCTCGATGGCCGAAAGTGGGTGTGCTAAAACGTGTTGCGGACCCAGGAACGCCTGGTCTGAGCCATTTCTGGCCAAATGGTCAGAAGTCTTATTACCAGGTACTCCTGAGTGACCAGGCACCCACAGTAAAGAAACCTCGTTATGTTTACCACCATATCTATCCGACTGGAGTACCAGAAACAAGTTATCGCTTAATATGAGTAAATGTTACCACATGACCTTCGCTAAAATTATAAATCCAATCGCCTCTGCTTATTCCATTTCTAATGCTCGTCTCTCCGCTGTAAATGAGTTCCCCGATTTAGGTGTTGTTTTTGACTCAGGGTTCTCCTTTGTTAACCACATTAGTTTCATTATTCCTAAGGCCTATCCCAACTTGGGCTTTCTACGGCGCTATGCGCGGGACTTTAGAAATCCTTATACTAGGAAAACGCTTTATAATTCTCTAGTTAGGTCTAAGTTGGAGTACGCCTCAGTAATTTGGAATCCAATTTACTCTGTTTATTCCCAACGGATCGAAAGAGTTCAACGTAGCTTTGTCCGTTTCGCTCTGCAATCTCTTCATTTTAATGAGCCCCTTCAACCTTATGAGGCCCGTTCTTTGTTAATAAATCTGAAATCTCTTGCATCAAGGCGTATAATTCACTCACTTATGTTTATCTATGATATTGTTTGTGGTCTCATAAATTGTCCTGAACTATTGGAGCAGATATGTTTTAATATTCCCCAAAGGGTATTGCGTTTTCACTTTCCGTTGCGTGTTAAAATTTTCAAATCGAATTATTTAAATTATGCACCCATTACTAGGTCTCTTAATGAACTTAATAGAATTTTTCGAATGATTTCGCCCATCCTAGATCTCTCTCTCTAAGCTGGAATCTAATTACTTTTAATCGTATCTTTAAAAATTATTTCTAAGTCTTTTTGTACCTCTAGTCTGTAAGGTTTTGTAACCATACACTTAAATAAATAAATATGATTTAGTCGAGACTTGCATTGCCGAACTAGTTTGGAAGTAGTTCGAAAGCTGGCCAATGCCTTAAGTGCAACTTGGTTGTCACTGCAGACACGTAAACTCCTTCCCCTCCACCTATTTTCCACCACGTAGTCCATGGTTTTGAGGATTGCAATTACCCCAGCCTGGAAGACTGAAGCATATTCCCCAACAGAAAAGTGAAGCTTATCCCTATTAACTTTGAAAAAGACCCCAGATCATGACCCTGAGTCAGTTTTGGAGCCATCAGTGAAGATTCGACAATGTGTGGGTCTGGTCTTAGTGATGGATTTAAACCAGCATTCAGTTTAAGGGAACTCAACATTACAGAATGTCTTCAACAAAGGTAATGGTGGCGTACTATCCTGTAGCATTGAAAATACACAAGTGCTTAAATCTCTGCCGCCAGCCACTTCCGCCCCGCCCCACTCAGCGTTATACCAACATTTCTGCAGTCTGCAGGTGGCCTTTAAGGCTTTCCCATGTATGGAAACACAGAGTGATGGTAAGTGCAGCAGTGCGTCAAGAGCACAATACACCACTCAAAAAAAGTAAAGCTAAAGAAAGAGGCTATCAAGTAATTATTTTGGTTCTTTACTATCGAAACCAGATAAATATTCGTGGACCCCTACTTAAAACTCATGGACGCCCATAATTTTTTCACGCCAACGTATACCCACGTCGAGTCTCCCATGAACCCCTGGGGGTCCACCTGGACCATTTTGGGAATAACTGACTTAAACCAAAATGATTAAGTTATCTCTTCCCGTTCAGGAGATATGACCAATCAAAGGTATGATTATGTTAACTAGTATCGCCCAGTGGTCGAAATTCGACCACGTCACTTATTTCATACACTTTTTTATTTTGCTTGTAATGTATTTAAGGAGGTCAGTCAGCATCTCTTGTTCGTTTAGGTCACTCATATTGTTAGCTGGGGTTACATATATACCTTCGGTTAAATAATTTTATAATTCATAGGAACAGAAGGGTGAATTAGATTTGTATGGACATTTGATTACGTAATAATATATAAGATGGCAGGTTGCTTCTCTAACTGATATTCGGGTTGAACTTGTACCAATCAGGACTTTAAATAGTTTTTTTTAACATTACGGACGAAGTGGCTCTTGGAGGGTTAAAAACTAATTTCGGCACATCTACACCAACTCATCTTTCATTTGACATGAGTTTCATGAAAATTAATGGGGACTAAGTACCTCAAAAGTGTACGACAAAAATTATGTTTGCGTATTAATATATAAAAGTTTGAACAGACGGCAGCGTTGATCCGGATCAACTCGTTAATTCGGAATTATCTCGCGAATTAACTGCAGTTGGTCCGGATTAAGTCCTAGAGTTAATTCCCAAACTTAACTCGGATCAAACGAATATTCGATGACAACACTGACGAAAACTCAGAGATCGCAGAATGCAGTGAAAGTACAAAACTAGCATGGACATATACCTTTTCATCGGTAATGCAGTCACAATACTAATTCAGATAGAAATCCAATTAAAATTGAATAAGAACTTATTTGAATTAATACGGTGACTGCATTACGGACGACAAGGTGAATGTCCACGCTAAGTAATTTTGCTTTTTCTTTATGTTCTACGCTCCCTGAGCAAACAAATATGCAAACAAAGCAGCCAACTACTTCATCCGCGGCGGCTGCGTACTACAAGCCTGCAGGTCCCAGGTTTGATCCTCGGTGAGAGCGATTGCCAAAAAAAATTTATTACTTTAATTTTTTTTTATGTATATATTTAATTTTACTTTATTTTATTTTTGTTTGTTTTATTTTATTTCACTTTTTTTATTATTATTAAATTTTTAGTTTAATTTTACTAAAAACGTAAAAAACAACTAATTAAAAATAACTTTAAAAAAATATAGAAGGTATAATTGAATGAATAAAAAAAAAATAAATGAATATTCTACTGGCCGTGGCATTCGAACCTACGGCCTCGCGGCTCGTAAATCCGCATTACTGCCATCTGTCAAGGCACAATTTTGATCAGATCAATTGCGGCGTTAACCCGGATCAACGTTGCCGTCTGTCTATGCTTTAAGATGTCATGTTGATTCTCTAACTGATACTCGGGATGAACTTGTTCCAATCAGGACTGTAAATAGTTTTTTTTTTTTTTAATATTTAGCTCAAAGTGGCTCTTAGAGGGTTAAAAACTAAATTCGACATCTACACCACCTCCTCTTTCTTTTGATATGAGTTTCAAGAAAATCAATGGGGATTAAATACCTCAAAAGTGTACGACAAAAATCAGGTTTGCGTATTAATATATAACTCTCTAACTGATATTCGGGCTGAACTTATTCCAGTCAGGACTGTAAATAGGTGTTTTTGAATATTTTGCTCAAAGTGCCTCTAAGAGGGTTAAAAACTAAATTCGGCACATCTACACCACCTCCTCTTTCTTTTGATATGAGTTTCATGAAAATCAATGGGGATTAAGTACCTCAAAATTGTACGACAAAAATCATGTTTACGTATTAATATATAAGATGACATGTTGCTTCTCTAACTCATATTCGGGCTGAACTTGTTCCAATCAGGACTGTAAATAGTTTTTTTTTTAATATTTTGCTCAAAGTGGCTCTTAGAGGGTTAAAAACTAAATTGTGCACATTTACACAACCTCCTTTTTCTTTTGATATGAGTTTCATTTAAATCAATGGGGATTAAGTACCTAAAAAGTGTACCATAAAAATCGTGTTTGCGTATTAATATTTAAGATATATGAGAACATATTGCATGGAACTGAATTTGACATAACTCGACTTTGAAGCCAGCTATCGTGCTCATTTGGCAGGTGTATTTATCCTTATGTAGCGAATGTATATTCTGAGTTTGAAGCACATCGGACTATAAATGTAATTTTTTAGTATAGCGCGACCCCTGCGCCACCTATCGGAAAAGTTAAGTTTGTGCGCTCCTCCTCCGGAACACCTTTTCAGCAAAGCAACAATCGTTCCAATCGGTTAAGAAACATAGGAGAAAATTGTTCCCAATTAATTCATGCATGCCTATTTATATATAGATACTAGCAGACCCGGCGAACTTCGTCCCGCCCAAAATTAATTTTTTTATCGAAACCTTTGGTCCAACGTTTTCACCAGCAATTCATGATCACGTTTGGTTTTGTGGTCGACAGAAGGCGTATCCTCCATTGCCGTCTTAAATAACCTGACGAAAGCGTTATACCAGGACGAAGTCCTTGCGGCTCGATAGTGAATCGTCCTTGAATCTGTATAGTATAGTTGGTGGCAATTTCTAAAAAGGTGAGTATCATTGGTCCACTTTCTGTTTAGTCACCGTAAAGCAAGGACAGCAATTGTTCTGATGGTTGATTTAACGGGAGTAATTTGACTTTGATCCCTGATGCCTCCGGATCGACAATTTTAGCAATAACTCGGCTCCAGCGCCACTAAAAATCATCATTAAAATCGGTTCGGTCGTTTAGGAGGAGTCAGGCCACCACAATAAGTATTTTACATACTGACACTCTTCGGCTTTTTTCCCCATAAAAAAACTCACGCATTCGTTATACGGGAAAAATTCGCAACATCATCAGCGAAAAAAATTATCAAAAATCCACGGTATCTTATAGCCATTTAAAACTTGCACTTTATGATACTGAAATTGAGTGAACTACAAAACTGTATACTAAAAATTTGATGCAAAATTAACTGTATTTCTATAAAATATTGACAAAAAATGTATTATGAAAAAGAAAAAAACACTGTATTCTGGGTGTATATATTTACAGATAGGTAAAAGTTTGAATATGTTTGGAAAGCGCCACGTCCCTTTTCCAGTAGCCCCAAAATCTTTATACCAATTTCCAGGACACTACCACAGATACTTTCAGAGATATACGGTATGAAAAATTCGATATATATGGGTGATGCCACGCTCCCTTTAAAATTCGGTACAGCCGCTCGCGAGATCATCTCTTATAAAAAGAAGGAGCTTCTCTTTATATAATTAGTGTTGGTAACACAGGGCAACACCGATTTTAATTCGGCAAATGTTGAAGCTGGTTTTGATAGGCTTTTTTGTGCTCCTGATTTTACGAAAAATGTGGTGAAAGTGTCAAAAATCGCGTTTTTTGCAATATTTGAGAAGCTCTAGTAATGAAACAAAAGGTGATAGAACCTACAACTTAGGCTTAAATTACGGCTTGGACATCTGATTTCAATGCCTGAAAATACCATTCCTGCACCTTGACCCTAAGGTTACCTATAGTTATTTATTGAACTGCTAACACTGGGTGACCATTAGAGCAAGGTGCAGGAATAGTACTTTCAGTGATGGTAGTCTGTAGTTCTAGCTTTAATTTAAGCCTACGTGGAAGGATTGTCACCTTTGGCTTAATTGCGGTAGGAACCCAAACTTCCCAAAATAAGTTATTCCTGTTCAACAAATGACTATAAGTGACCATCAAGCAAAGGTGCGGGAACTTGCAAGGATAGTATTAGAAATTTTTAGCTTTAATCAAAGCCTAAGTGGAAGGTTCTACCACCCTTTGTTTCTTTGCTAGAGCTTCTCAAATATTGAAAAAAACGCGATTTTTGACACTTTGACCTCGTTTTTCTTAAAATCTTTTTTCCCATTTTTGTTGGCCTGTGTAATAAGTATTGTTAAATAGCCAATCAATCCCTTTCATTTGACACCTCATCTTTTGTAATCCAACGAACGGTGCGGATCTTATAGTTTTTTAGACAGGTGGCAACCCTACTAAAATTCTAAGTAAAAAAGATCTCTCTCCTGTCGATACAGAGATATGGGAGAAACTCTCGTCAAAAGCCGTTCAGTAGTTATCGAGATTACCGCCTACAAAGAATCTCGACTTTCCTTTATACTATGTATAGATAAGAACATAGTGCATGGAACCGAATTTGCCATAACTCGACTTTGGAGCCAGCTATCGGGCTCATTTTTAGCAGGTGTATTTATCCTTATTTAGTGAATATATATATTAGGGTGGGTAAAAAAATCAAGTATTTTTTTTTTTTGATCCGACACACGAAAACTAGTTCCTGGGTACCTCTAGAAAGTACTTACCAACTCTGAGCTCTTAATATTAACGGGAAGATTATGCTCATCATAGATTTCCATTTTAAATTTGGTCTCACATAAAAAATGTTAAATGTTATCACCAATAGATCGTTAAACCAGTTGCATCATCAATATTTATAGGAAATTGATACACTCTTTTCATTCATCTAACCATTTAAAAGATATTCAAGGTCAAAGGACTGAAGTATTTTAAGGAAAATAACTTTTTGTTTGGAATTTCGTAACTTACAAAAAAATAATTATTGTCAAATGAGTTTCAATTATGTCTATAGGAAACTGAACGCTCTACAAAAAAGGTATGTGTGGTTAATCGATTACTCTAACCATTTAGAAGATATTCGCAGTGGAATTCCAATGCCTACTAATTTTAATAGTTTTTTAATAAATATTTCCAATTTATCCATTTAATTTATGAACTTTGAGAATATTTAAGAATATTACGTTGAGTATTTAAGAATATCACGCTGATGAAAAAATAAACACATAACCTCTTTCACCGTTGGTAGTTTTAGTTCATGAATTTTTGACATCGGTATGTCAATTAAAGGGATTTCTTTATTCATATTGGATGATTAGCAGATGGATTGCAATAATCAAATATATATCAAAACTCAGCTGTTATTTAATTGGTTTTAGTTACACACAAGAAGACACAACTCAGCGCTCCAAAAACTATAAATGCAATGTAGAAATATAAGAGGAAACATAGAAATGACATAAAACCACACATGGCGCTAGTATGACAAGTACTGAGGGACAGAACTACCAGCATTCGAAACTAAATCTTCAAATTTCCCAAACAAAAAATATTACATTATAAATTTTGTGGAAAAAAGAAATTTGAATGACATTTTAAATAAACTCGTTGAAACATATTAAATTACGATCCTAAATTGTGATAAAATTTATAAAAACAAAATATCGTTAAAAAATTGATTCGAAAGAAATATATTTTCAAACAAAAGATAAGACATAACTCGCAAACTGTCATTCTATCGACATCAACTCAAATTCTCATGAATATTGTCAAAATTCATAAATTGAATGGATAAATTGAAAATATTTATTGAAGTACTATTAAAATCAGTAGGCATTGGGATTCTACTGCGAATATCTTCTAAATGGTTAGAGTTATCGATTAACCACACGAGACCTTTTTTTATAGAGCGTTCAATTTCCTATAGAAATAATTGAAACTCATTTGACAATGTTTTAGTAAGTTACATAATTCAAAACAAAAAGGTATTTTCCTTAAAATACTTCAATATTTGACCTTGAATATCTTTTAAATGGTTAGATTAATGAAAAGAGTATATGAGACCATTTTTGTAGAGCGTTCAATTTCCTACAACTATTGACGATGCAACTGGTTTAACGATCTATTGGTGATAAGATATGAAAATTTTTATATGAGACCAAATTTAAAATGGAAAACTATGATGAGCATAATCTTCCGGTTAATATTAAGAGCTCAGATTTGGTAAGTACTTTCTAGAGGTAGGTACCCAGGAACTAGTTTTGGTGTGTCGGATCCAAAAAAAAATTCCTTGGTTTTTTTTTACCCACCCTAATATATATAGCAAATCGTACTATAAATGTGAGTTTTTAGTACAGCTCGACCCCTGCGGAAAACTTAAAAGTTTGTGCACTCCTCCTCCGAAACACCTTTCCAACAAAGCAACAATCGTTCGAATTGGTTAAGAAACATAGGAGAAAATTGTTCCCAACTACTTCATGCTTGCCTATTTATATATAGATATTCAATTCGGGATTTTTCGCAAAGTAAGAGGATTATTGCAAAATAAAGTATAGGCAAAACAAATATTACCTGGACCTCTACCAAAGCACGTAGCTATCTTGGTTATCCAAAAGAAACGGTTTTTAAGTGGCCCTCTTGACGTATCTTGATCAAATTTTAATTGAAATTGGTTTATTTTTAAATTTTTTCATCAGTCACTGCTTTACGAAACAATAAATATCTCAGGCCCTATATCGAGACACCCTTTAAAAATTTTTCAGTTAAATCTTTGATATACTCTATCACATATATTTTTTGCAGATTTTTAAAAACCTGCAAACATGTTTTTTTAGCAACTGTCTAAAATGTTCATTAACAAGCGTATGGAAAATTGGACTTAAAAAAAATAATTTTTTTTTTATAAATCTCTGACTCTTTGTGAATAAAAAAGTACTACGTGATTTTTTCGATACAACCAATATTTATCGAGTTATGATGTGAAACAAATGGCTTACGGCGAGACACCTAATATTTTGGATGTTGTATAACTTTTGGAAATTTTATTTTTTTTACATTCCTCGCGTTTTGCCATATCTTAGAGGTATTTCTACTTTATACTCAGTTTGTATCAAAATCGAAAAAAATAATCATAATTTTTATTGAAATATCCTGGAATGTCTTTAAAAAAAATCTTGACGTCAGAGAGAGAAACTAGGTACGCAGTTTTACTATATTTGGCCCATAATTTCGAGAGTATATTGATTGTTTCATGTGTTTCGAAATTTTTTCGTTCTTATCGCACGGTGTTATCATCTCACTAGCGTATCGCAAGTCCGAAGTGAAAAGTTGGTAAGTCTACTTTTTCCGAAAACTTATATTTGGATATAGGCAGCAAGGTAAATTAAAAACGCAACGTCTCCAAAAGGATTAACTAACGTGCTTGTTTTATTTCTTCACGTTTATATTCAATTAAAGGCAAATTTACTCAAGTCCAAAAGAGGTACAGAAAAATCGATAAGCTCACCAAAAGCTCTAAATCTTTTAACTTGCAACGGAACCTTCTGCAAAATTCTGGAAGGAAATGTTTTGAAACG
>NW_016165164.1:6246-11612 GCF_001687245.7 Rhagoletis zephyria | reverse complement strand
TTTTTTTTTTTCTTCCCTGTAAAGTTTCTACAAATGGACTTAGCAACTTTTCACTCTAAGGTAGCGATATGAATGCCTGCACTGCACTATAACGTTTGTCCTCCAAAAATTATCAACATGATTCTTTCAGGAATATACCATTATTACTCTCCAAAACTGCTGTTGAACAGTGTTATAATATAGATGACTTTTATAAATTACCTATGTAATTTGTATGAAATAAATTATAAAATAATTGTTTTTGATCTCAATCGCTTTCCCTTTGTACGAAATAACTATTTATATTTTACAAATAGGAAACGTATATAAAGAAAAAGCAAATTCTGTTAACAAGAATTTGGCGACTTTTTAAAAAACAACTTAAGTAGGTATCGATACTTTTAGTCCGATACTTAGTACGTATCGATACTTTCTTTCGATGCTACTTCCAAGTACAGGTATCGATTTTTCCATGGTATCGTTTTGTCCCTCGAAGAACTGGGACACTATCGATAGTGCCGCCACTCGATAGTTTCCGAAACGATAGTTGAAAACATCGATAGTATCGATAATACTATCTTCGTGAAAGGTATTGAATTGAAACGGTCAATTGCTTGAAAATTAAATAATTAATAAATTTATAAAATTTATAAATTACTTTGTAAACTAAAGAGATTATATAATTTTTTTAAATTTGAGTGCATCAAAAAGTTCTTCTTATAATAATAAAATAAACTTGTTAATTTATGCGTCTGAATTATATATACTTATATACATACATACACTTGAATCCACTTGAATAGCGAAAGGCAAAATCTGAATTTATTTTTTTAAGGAAAAATTAAATTCGGATTTTGTTTGTCCCTTTTGAAGTGCAAAGAAGTGAAATTGGCTATAATAATACATTTCTTATACTACAAAACAACAGATATTCGTTTAAATATAAAACTCATACTTAAAAAAGTTCAACCGAGATCAAATACAGAGGCGCATATCAAAAACTGGACAAGGGAAATTATTAACGTTTTACCATATTATAAGAAAACGAACATAGTACTGGTCAAAATAATAGCACCACAACATTTTTAGCAGCTTTGACTATTTTTTTGTTTGTTTATTGTCTACTAATCTATATATAAAAAAATGAAATGTTTTCCGGCGATGTATGACGGCGATGCCTGACCAAACGGCTGAACCGATTTCAATTCTGTAAAAAGTGCTTTTTTGGACCTTCTGTGTGGAAAGCTTTTCGATCTAAAAAAATGTGAAATTTTTTGTTGTTGTTGCGCCGAAAAATGAAGAAAGCAGAGACGTCACGATTTCACAATTTCATAGAGTTTTCCGTATATTGAATATCACTAAACTACTAAACGGCTGGACCGATTTGGTTCATATTTGGAACATATTTCAGTACCTTGAAAATAAATATTTCTACCAAAAAATTTGCTCGATAGGTGGCGTTGGGGTCAGGATATTCCTAAAAATCTCATTTACTTGCCGATTTGGCTCATATTTAAAACACAATTTAGCCGATTGAAAAAAGATATTTGGATTAAGAAATTACACGATAGGGGCCCTGTGGCCGAGATATCCCCAAAAATTTGTTTACGCTAAGAGAAGGATAGATATCTACTATATATTTGTAGAAGTATGTATGTATGTATGTGCCAGGTTGCAGCCTAAACGGATGGACAGAATCGAATGAAATTTTGGCAGAGTATTGCCATGACACGTGGGCTTATGATAGGAAGAAAAAATTGGGATTCGACAAGGGGACGTGGCACCTCCCATAGGCGTGAAATTTTTTATCAGCTATAACTGCGGAACCATAAGTCACATGGCATTGAAATTTGGTACACAGACGTATCTATGGTAGGTGCTTATAGTAAGGTATACATAAATGGTTTTGTAAAAAGGGGTTTGGCATATCCCATAGGCGTAGAAATTTGTATCAGCTATAACTTCAAAACCATAAGTAACACGAAATTGAGATTTGGTATGCAGACATATATACGGTAGGTGCTTATAAACATATATACATGAGTTTGTAAAAAGGGGCGTGGCTCATCCCATATTCGTAAAAATTTTATCAGCTATAACTTCAAAACCATAAGTGACACGAAATTAAAATTTGGTATGCGGGCACATCTATGGGAGACGCTTATAGTAAGGTATATATAAATGAGTTTGAAAAAGGGGGCGTGGCATTTCCATAGGCGGGCAATTCCTCATCAGCTATAACTTCGAAATCATATATAAGTCACAAGAACTTGAAATTTGGTATGCAGACGTACATATCTATGGTAGGTGCTTATAGCGAGGTACATATAAATGGGTTTGTAAAATGAGGCGTGACACATCCCATAGGCGTGGAAATTTTATCAGCTATAATTTCAAAACCCTAAGTCACATGAAATTGAAATTTTGGTATGTGGGCATATCTACGGTAGGTGCTTATAGTAGGCTATATACACATGAGTTTGTAAAAAGGGGCGTGGCACATGCCACAGGCGTGGACCTTTTTATCAGCTATAACTTCGGAAACATAAGTCCCAAGAAATTTGGTATGCGGGCATATCATGGTAGGCGCTTATAGTAAGGTATATATAAATGAGTATATAAAAGGGGGCGTGGCACATCCCATAGGCGTGGAATATTTTCCCAACTATAACTTCGGAACTATAAGTCACATCAACTTGAAATTTGGAATGCAGACACATTTACAGCAGGGGCTTATAGTAAGGTATATATACATGGATGATTTTGTAAAAGGGGGCGTGGCATAGTCGTGGAAATTTGTATCAGCTATAACTTCGGAACCATATCGAGCCCTAACCGCCAAAATAACGTAAGCGACATTTTTTTCACAATTTTCCTTTGGATACAGAAATATTCCTAGAGCATTTAGGTGCATTGCGGTTATTGGAAAAAGGGACGTGGTACCTCCCATACAAACCGAATTTTTCATACTGCATATCCCGGAAAATGTTCATGGAAGAGGTCTCGAACATGGTATGGAGATATATGAAAGCAATCGCATACTCATGGAGATAAATTGTGGTTATCGGAAAAGGAGGCGTGGCACTTCCCATACACATTGAATTTTTCATACTGCATATCTCTGGATGTGTTCATGGAAGAGTACTGGAACATGGTATGTACAAGATATATAAAATCAGTCGCGTGGTTATGAAGAAGAGTTGGGGCTATTGGAAAAAGGGGCGTGGCACCTCCCATGGTAGATTACTCGAAAATGGTATAAAGATATATGAAATCAATCCCATGCTCTTAGAGAAAATTGGGGCTATTTGAAAAGAGACGTGGTACCTTTCAAAAGCACTGAAACTATTACGTATCTTTGTATGCATGTACAGTTTTGCTAGGTTATTTAAGACCTGCCTTCTGACAACCACCAAACGTTAAAATATTAGAAGACAAATGCGCCACTAAAAATCATGAACGTGAACTCTTGGTGAAAATGTTGGACCAATATGTTTCAATACAAAAAAATTATTTTGGGCGGGGTTCGCCGGGTCTGCTAGTTCTCTATAAAAGTTGTACAAAACATAAAAAAAACTACAAAATCATTAAAATTTCAAGCTATCTAATTCGAATTTCTATACAAATTTGGTCTAAGTAGTTTTATAGTTTATTACATTTTACTATAACTCAGTGTAAGCATATAGTTGCTAAAAATTTCAATGACTTAAAATTTTCTGTGAATTTTCTTGCACTAAACAAAAATTATGTAATGTGTAGAGATATAAAGAAGAGACATTGTGAAGTTTCGCTAAAACCGACATCGATATTAGGTGTCTCAGATAGTATCCCAGCTCTAATCTCTACTTACTCGCCTTCTCGCGGCTTCGCTGGCAATCAAGCAGCCATAAAGCTCTGGGCGGTTCATATTATTAGCTAGAGTGCCAGTTACTGTCGAAATACGACAGTTTTTCTAGTTTTTAAGAGCCTTTTAGAGGTTTTCTAACTTAACACGTACCAAAACTTATAAGGCACAAAGTAAATCTACAGGAATTTGGAACTAAAACGTGACTACAATTTTTTATATCTTCAAAGGTTTGTAGGATTTCGGCAGGACTTGGAATTTACATTCCAGTTTATCGATACATTTCAATGATTTGATACATATCGATAATTCGATGAATTTCAAACACACTAAAATCCGATAACTCAACAAAATTCGATAACTCGACTAATTTAGATAACCAGAGACTGAAAATAAAAGTTATTTTAAAATTTTTGATAACAAAAGGGCATAGCGAAAAAATTATGCTATAGCTTTTTCAAAGGTACCATTAGACTAGTCTCTCATTGTAGATTCTGATTCCTCCATGACTTTTAAAAACATTACTTTTATCATTTTGAGCATATAATACCAATTATTTCTGCTTTTTATTTTTTTAAGGCAAAAATTAAAGTTAAAATTTGCCTTTTATTTTTTCAGGCAAAAATAAAAGTCAAAGTTAAAAATCAAGTATTCCAGAGCTGTGTACATTCTAATGTGATAGTTTTGAAGCTCCTACATGGATTTTAATAACCCCTATACCCAAAGACCAGGGTTAGTTCAAATCTGTATACATATTTATGTATACATACAATACATGAAGGGAGTTTTTGTAAACGGCATCAGATCTGCACCGATTATTCGATTTTCAAAACTTAGGGGCCAAATTGAAGGGCTTAGCCTCTAGATGTATGTACCACAAGGCATGACTTTTTCGAATAGGGTTGCCACCTTTTTTTAAATTATAAAATCTGCACCGTTCGTTGTATTAAAACAGAATAGGTGCCAAATGCAAGGCTAGGCGTGTAGATGTGCAAGAAGGTCTCAGTTTTTTGAATAGGGTTGCCACCTGCTTCTAAAATAGAAGGCTTACACCGTTCGTTGTATTAAAACAGAAGAGGTGCCAAATAGAAGTGCTGGGCCTGTAGATGTGCAAGAAGGCTGCAGTTTTTTTAATAGGGTTGCCACCTGCTTCTAAAATCATAAGACTTACACCGTTCGCGCAATTCAAAAAAAGGTGCCATATAAACGGGCTTGATCTAAAGATCTGCAAGAAAGAACGTCTTATTTTTTTGAAAAGTGTTGCCGCCTAATAAATTTTTATTTTTGGGATGAGCATAAGATTTACACCGTTCTGTCGCGTTTCCAAATGATATGTCAGATGAAAAATATTGACTTACAGACCTTTTTTGGATTTTTAAAGGGTTGCCGCCTAATTAAAAACGCATTGTTTAAATATGATAGTACGTAAAATGTCACAATATGGGCATCAAGCGAAAGGGGTTTGAGACTAAATTAATATGTTGGTGTTTTTATTAGAGTTACCACTTATTAAACAAATTTATAATTATGGATGGTAAGTAAT
>NW_016165164.1:0-2995 GCF_001687245.7 Rhagoletis zephyria | reverse complement strand
GAAAAATGTGGTGAAAGTGTCAAAAATCGCGTTTTTTGCAATATTTGAGAAGCTCTAGTAATGAAACAAAAGGTGATAGAACCTACAACTTAGGCTTAAATTACGGCTTGGACATCTGATTTCAATGCCTGAAAATACCATTCCTGCACCTTGACCCTAAGGTTACCTATAGTT
The DNA here is from genome assembly GCF_001687245.7 of Rhagoletis zephyria. NCBI lineage: Eukaryota > Metazoa > Arthropoda > Insecta > Diptera > Tephritidae > Rhagoletis > Rhagoletis zephyria. Next base: position 2,821 of record NW_016165164.1, on the reverse strand, counting down.
ATTTATTGAACTGCTAACACTGGGTGACCATTAGAGCAAGGTGCAGGAATAGTACTTTCAGTGATGGTAGTCTGTAGTTCTAGCTTTAATTTAAGCCTACGTGGAAGGATTGTCACCTTTTGCTTAATTGCGGTAGGAACCCAAACTTCCCAAAATAAGTTATTCCTGTTCAACAAATGACTATAAGTGACCATCAAGCAAAGGTGCGGGAACTTGCAAGGATAGTATTAGAAATTTTTAGCTTTAATCAAAGCCTAAGTGGAAGGTTCTACCACCCTTTGTTTCTTTGCTAGAGCTTCTCAAATATTGAAAAAAACGCGATTTTTGACACTTTGACCTCGTTTTTCTTAAAATCTTTTTTCCCATTTTTGTTGGCCTGTGTAATAAGTATTGTTAAATAGCCAATACCCGCATGTTTGCAAACTGTAAAACAATGACTCGATTCTATTCTACGCATATCTATAATACGGATATCGAATTTCAAGCAAATCGGACCATAAATAAGATTTTTTGGAATTGATCGGTATCTGGTCCACCTGTCAGAAAAACATCCTATATGTTAACCCAGGCAATAAGCTACCTACGTGCCAAATTTCAAGCAAATAAATCAGACTTTTTCGAATAGATCGGTCCCTGGCCCGGAAAAAAGGAAACCCATATGCTAATTTTAGCGTAGCTCGACCCCTGCGCCACCTATCAGGAAATTTAAAATTTTGTGCACTCCTTGTTCTAAACACCTTTCCAAAAAAGCAGCACCCCTTCGAATCGGTTGTGAAACATAGGAGCAAATTGTTCCCAATTGATTCATGCTCCCAATGAATTNTTTTAAAATTTTGTGCACTCCTTGTTCTAAACACCTTTCCAAAAAAGCAGCACCCCTTCGAATCGGTTGTGAAACATAGGAGCAAATTGTTCCCAATTGATTCATGCTCCCAATGAATTTCACAATTATCCGAAATTTTCCAAGCTTTCGTCGAAAACAATCAAATATTTTAGCGTTCTTCTGGCTTATTCCGAGTTTTCCACTTAGAATTTTCTATTTTTCCATTCGAATGCCATTCCGAAGGAATTGCACACAAAATTCCATACAAAAAAAAATCAATTTTCGATTTTTCCAATTTTCCGACTTTCCCGGAGGGTTTTCCCAAAATTTTCTTTCGCAACAACCTTCTTCTGGCAATTACGAACAACTAAATAAATTTTTAGCCAATGGTCGATGGTCCTCTTCAATAACGACACAATTCAAAAAATAAAAACTCGTACAATTGTTAAGTGGCTCTTGTCTTTAATTGTTGTCTTATTCATGTATAATCTTTACTTTAGTTAGGATTAAACATGGGTTAGCCAAGGATTAGAGAAATGAGCCTCTTAACGGTAATAAGGGATTTGATTTTTTGAATTTTGAGTTGTGTCGTTATTGCAGAGGACCATGGATATGTGAATTCATATATTTCGATAATGAAATAAATTTGAGCATAAATACGATTTTTAGTTACATATACATATGAAACTCAATTTCAGCGCCACCTGGCGGAAAATTTTATTCGAAAGAAATATTTTTCCTGTTATCAATACATTTTTTAAATATGAGGATAATAGGACCATAAACACGATTTTTAGTAATAACTCGACTTCAACGCCACCTAGCGGCTCTTTTTTTTGCAATGGTATTGTTTTTCTTATTGTCAATACATATCTCAAATATGGGTCGAATCTGACCATAAATACGGGTTTTACTAATAACTCGACTTCAGCGCCACCTAGCGGTTGTTTTAATAGTTATTCTGCTATTCGGAAGGTAGACAATTTCAAGAAACAAATATCATAAAAATCGGTCCAGCCGTTCTTGAGTTATAAATGGTGTAACTAACACGACTTTGTTTTATATATATAGATATGAGAACNTGAGAACATACTGCAAGGAACTGAATTCAACATAACTTATCGGGCTCATTTTTGGCAGGTTTATTACTCCTTATGTAGCGAATGTATATTCTGAGTTTCAAGCACATCGGACTATAAATGCGATTTTTTAGTATAGCTCGACATCTGCACTCCTCCCCCGAAACATCTTTTCTATAAAGCAACAATCGTTCGAATCGGTTAAGAAACATAGGAGACAATTGTTCCCAATTAAATCATGCTTGCCTATTTATATATAGATATACTAGCCGGCCACGGATGCGCGGGCGGAAAGAAATCGTATGTCATATGTACTTCGTTTATTATATACATTAGGGCGGGTCAATTTGTATGGATCGATTTTTTTCGACATTGTTCCTAGCACATTCGGATTCATCATAAAATTCTAAGAAAAAAATTCCTCCAGACCATAGCTCTAAAGTCAATTTCGAGCCTGCGCATTTTTAAAAGAAGATATCTTATATATAAAATTGGATTGCTGTCCGTTAGCCTCGCTAAGACTTGAAAACAGCTTGACCGATTTGAATATTTTTATTTTTTGGTTTGTTTTTTATAATATCCGGATTGTTAAAACCAGAAAAAATAGAGAGTTGACACCTGTTTAAAAATCCCAATATAAGTAAATTAATTACATAAATTAGATATTGCAATATGGGTGTCAAAAGAAAGAGGTTATGAAGGCTTACAGGCAAAAATATTTTTGAGTGGGGTTGCCACCTGTTTCAAAATTTAGTTAAATAAAATTGATAAGATAAATTAAATATTGCAATATGGGTATCAAATTAAAAGGGTTTAAGAAGGCTTACTACTGAAAATATTTTTGAGTCGAGTTGCCACCAATTTCGAAAATTTAATTCAATTAAGTTAATAAGATAAAGTATGTATTATAATATAGGTG
>NW_016165163.1:9147-28623 GCF_001687245.7 Rhagoletis zephyria | reverse complement strand
TAGTTTATGTGAGTTGAGTTGAGCTGAAATAAAATTTGTTGGAATGGGTTAAGTGGAGGGGAGTTTAGCTTAGTACTTAGCATAACATAACATAGAATAGCATTAGATTCAATAACATAACATATGTAGCATAACACATCACAATATAACATCGCACATTCTTCAGTTGTATTCCCTTTTTATCCCTATCACTTTCTTCCTCTCTATCTTTGTCTCTATCGCTTTTAATGTTTATGTTTATGTTTATCTACACCTTCATATTCATATTCATGTTCATGTTCATGTTCATGTTCATGTTCAAGTTCATGTTCATGTTCATGTTCATTTTCATGTTCATGTTCATGTTCATGTTCATCTTCATCTTCATCTTCATCTTCATCTTCATCTTCATCTTCATCTTCATCTTCATCTTCATCTTCATCTTCATCTTCCTTAATTTAAGCGGTTGAATTTCAACCGCTGGGCGAACACTAGTTTAAATAATAAAACGTTAATAATACCGTATAAAAATTAATTTATATTTAAATAAAATCAGTTAGTAATTCCTCCCTACAAATAAACAGACCCCCTATCATATTTATTTATACTAGTAAAAATAAAATGAGAAATTATCTTCTTATAGAAAAAAAATTTTTATCATATATATTTGTTAATAAGTAATTGATAATAAATTATAATTAAAAATATTTTATTATTTAAATAACAAAACTTTAGTAATACTGTATAAAAGTTTTTATATTTAAATAAAATCAGTTATTAATTCCCCCCTACAAATATACAGACCCTCTATCATATTTATTTATACTAATAAAAAATGGGAAATTATCTTTAAAAAAAAATATTTTATCATTTATGTTTATTAATAACTAATTGATAACAAATTATAATTTTAAATATTTTATTATTTAAATAATAAAACTTTAGTAATAGTACATAACTAATACTACCTTAGTGTTTATATTTACATTTTAAATACTAGGGTATCTGATCCTAGTTTATTTACAAAATTTATAAGCTTTAATTTATCTAAAATAAAAATTTATAAATTTAAAATTTCACCTAATAAATTTACAATTATTTTATTTATATAAAATTTAACTCACACTGAACTAGTTTTATTTGTATTTGTATAACCGCGGCTGCTGGCACAAATTTAGCCAATACTATATGAAATTACTATTTACTACTTTTACTTAATAAAACTATTTACTGAGACTATAATTAAATTTATTTATTATTTAAATAAATAAAAATTCATGCAAAAACTTACATATAAAATAAATCAATAATAAAATTTTAACTTTACAAATTTAATAAATACTTTAAATAATAAAATTTAAATAATCTATATATATAAAAATGTAATGTTTTCCGTATGACGCCGATGCCTGACCAAACGGCTGAACCGATTTCAATTCTGTAAAAAGCACATTTTTGGACCTTCTGTGTGGAAGGTTCTTTGATTTAAAAAAATTTTACATTTTTTGTTGTTGTAGCCGTAAAATGAAGAAAGCTGAGACGTCACGATCTCACAATGTCATAGAGTTTTCCGTATATTGAATGTCACTAAACTACTAAGCTGCTGGGCCAATTTCGTTCCTATTTGGAACATATTTCAGCACCTTGAAGGGAAATATTTCGACTAAAAATTTAATCGCTAGGTGGCGCTTGGGTCGGGATATTCATAAAAATTTCATTTAATTGCCGATTTGGCTCATTTTTAGAATACAATTTAACCAATTTAAAAGAAATATTTGGACTTGAAACTTACACGTGGCCGAGACATCCCCAAAAATTATTTTACGCTAAGAGAAGGATATATCTACTATATATTTGTGAAAGTATGTATGTATGTATGCAGGGGCGCACCCAGGAATATATTTTTTTGGGTGGGGGAGGTTTATATTTCTGGAGATATATCACCGGAAAATACTGAAAATTTGCTTGATAATACGCTCTTTAAAATACATTTATGCAAGTTTTATGTACAGTATGTAATAAATAAATAAACGTTTTAAAATTAAAATAAAAAATAAACTGCACTTTATTTACATAAGATTAACAGAACTCAAACACTTTTAACCGACTTCAAAAAAGGGGAGGTTATCAATTCGCCGGAATACATAACTTTTTTACCACGTGAACCGATTTCAATAATCCTTTTTTTATTGGAAAGATGGTACCTCCAAGGGTCGTCCCGTAATTTGGGTTAGAGATCCGATGATTGGATCATGAAGAAATTAATGGTACCCCTAAATTTGTATATGAGAATTGAAGTCGATTGTGTTCTTTCCTTAAAAACTACTTGTTTTATAAAAAGGTCTATAAACTCAAGATGCGCTCAACTTTCTAAAGTACCTAATAAAAAATTTTAAAAAAGAGTCAGTAAAAATAAATTTATTGATTCCATGAATTTTTGCACATTTATGTTCATTTTTTCGATTTCTGGTTTCTGGTTTTCGATAGATAGTGATTTTTCACGATTGCTAAATTTTTTTAATATTTCGAATTCCGATAAAATTAACTGAACTCTCAAGAAAAACGAAAAATTCATATAAAACGACGGACGAGAAATGTAAAAGAAATTTTCTTCTGCCAAATTTTCATAAATCAGTTTGCAGCTGTCAAGAAAAAAATGCTCGTATATTTATTTCCTCATGAAAATTTACAGCAAAAGCAAAGCGCCTTTTCAAGCAACAGAAATTATAATAAATATTTCTTATAATTTCCTTGAGAGCTGGATTCTTAGCTTTAAGGTACAGTTTATATTTGAGGTTATTAGCTTTAGGGGGGGTTTGAACCCCAAAACCCACCCCTTGTGTGCGCTAATGTATGTATGTATGTATGTGCCAGGTTGCAGCCTAAACGGACGGATAGAATCGAACAAAATTTTGAGAGTATTGCCATGACACCTGGGTCTATAATAGGGTAAAAAAAATGGGATTCGACAAGGGGGCGTGGCACCTCCCATAGGCGTGAAATTTTTAATCAGCCATAACTTCGAAACTATAAGTTACATGAATTTGAAATTTGGTATGCAGTCATATATATGGGAGGTGCTTTTAGTATGGTATAAATAAATACCTTTGTAAAAATGGGCGTGGCACATCCCATAGGTGTGAAATTTGTTATCAATCATAACATCGGAACCATAAGTCACATGAACTTGAAATTTGGTATACAGTCATATATATGGTAGGTGCTTATAGTATGGTATAAATAAATTAGTTTGTAGAAGTGGGCGTTGCACATCCAATAGACGTGGAATATTTTATCAGCTATAAATCCGAAACTATAAGTCATATGAACTTGAAATTTGTTATTCAGTCATACATATGGTAGTTGCATATAGTAAGGTATATATGAATGAGGTTGTAAAAGTGGGCGTAGCGCATCCCATAGGAATATTTTATCAGCTATAACTCCGGAACTATAAGGCACATGAACTTGAAATTTGGTATGCAGACATAACTATGGTAGGTGCTTACAGTAAAGTATATATAAAGGTGTTTGTAAAAGGGGACGGGGTACATCCCATAGACGTGGAAATTATTATCAGCTATAATTTCATAACCATCAGTCACATGCAATTGAAATTAGGTATGCAGACATATCTGCGGTAGGTGCTTGCAGTAGGCTATGTAAATATACATGAGTTTGTAAAAAGGGGCGTGGAACATCCCATCATATGTCACGTGAAATTGAAATTTGGTACGCAGACGTATCTATAGTAGGTGCTTATAGTAGGCTATATATAAGTGAGTTTGTAAAAGGGAAAGCGGCACGTCCCATGGGCCTGGAATGTTTTATCAGCTATAACTCCGGAGCAATAAGTCGCTTGAATTTGAAATTTCGTACGCAGCCATTTTAATGGTAGGTACTTATATTAGGGTATATATAAGTGAGTTTGGAAAAGAGTGCATGGCACTTCCAATAGGCATGGAATTTTTTATCAGCTATAACTTCGGAACTATAAGTCCCACGAAATTGAAATTTAGTATGCAGATATATCAATGATAGGTGTTTATATATAAGTGGGTTTGTAAAAGGGGGCGTGACACATCCCATAGGTGTGGAAAATTTTATCAGCTATAATTTCAAAACCATAAGTCAAATGAAATTGAAATTTGGTACGCAAACGTATCTATGGTAGGTGCTTATAGTAGCGTATCTTAATATATAAATATCCCGTGTCACTGTGTTCGTTTACGCTAATCTCCCATACCGCTTAACCGATGTCAATGAAATTTTGTGGGTGTGTATTGTTGGTTCCAACTTAAAAGATAGGATAGCTGTAAATCCGAGAAAAAATATATATTGTTTTCATCGACATTTTTTCTATGCTTCTCATATAAAAATCGAACTCTTTCTAAACGGCTCGACCGATCTTTATGAAATTTTTTGTGTTATATATGGTAGGTATGAGAATCGGATGAAAAATATATTTCATACCGCTAGGTGCAGGGGGCGTGGCACCTCCCATACAAACCCAATTTTTCATATTGCACATCTCTGGAAGTGTTCATGGTAGACTACGCGAATATGGTATGGAGATATATGAAACCATTTGCATATTCATGGATACAAATTGCGGTTATTGGAAAAAGTTACGTGGCACCTCCCATACAAACCGAATTTTTCATACTGAATATCCCGGAAAATGTTCAGGGAAGACGTCTCGAACTTGGTATGGAGATATATGAAAGCAACCGCATACTCATGGAGATAAATTGTGGTTATCGCAAATGGAGGCGTGGCACCCATACACATCGAATTCTTCATACTGCATATCTCTGAATGTGTTCATGGAAGAGTACTGGAACTTGGGTATGTACAAGATATATAAAACGCGACTGGTCATGAAGAAAAGTTCGGGCTATTGGAAAAAGAGATTTGGTTTATATTTGGAACATGTGCCAGTACCTTGAAAGGAAATACCCCTACCAAAAATTTGCTTGCTAGGTGGCGCTGGAGTCGGGATATTCCTAAAAACTGCATTTCCTTGCCGATCTGGCTCATATTTAGAACATATTTTAGCCAATTGAAAATAAATATTGGGACTAAAAATGTACAAGAAATGCCACCTATTGTGGACGAGATATTCCTAAAATTCCCATATACTGCGATAATTATAGATATCTACTATATATTTGTAGAAGTATGTATGTATGTAAATATGTATATATGTATGTGCCAGGTTGCAACCTAAACGGACGGACAGAATCGAACAAACTTTTGACAGAGTATTGCCATGACACCTGGGCCTATAATAGGTTAAAAAATTGGGATTCGACAAGGGGGCGTGGCACCTCCCATAGACGTGAAACTTTTAATCAGCTATAACTTCCAAACCATAAGTCACATGAACTTGAAAATTGGAATGCAGATATATCTACGGTAGGTGCTTATAGTAGGCTATATATACATGAGTTTTTAAAAAGGGGCGTGGCACATCCCACAGGCGTGGACCTTTTTATCAGCTATAACTTCGGAAACATATGTCACATGAAATTGAAATTTAGTATACAGACGTATCTATGGTAGGTGCTTATAGTAAGGTATATATAATTTAGTTTTTGAAAGAGGCGTGGCACATTCCACAGGCGTGAAATATGATGAACTTTGGTATGAATACATATCCATGGTAGGTGCTTATAGTAAAGTTTGTATACATGAGTTTGTAAAAGAGAACATGTAGCATAGGCGTGGAATTTTTAATCAGCCATAAATTGGGAACCATAATTCACATGAACTTGATATGCATACATATATAGTGGTGTTGGTTAGAGTAAAGTATATATAAATGAGTTTTTAAAAGGGGGATACATATGTATTCATCAATTATGAAATCACTCGGATATTTAAAACTGTTTCTTACAGTCTTTAGACCATTTCGAATGGGAAAGATTAAATCGTTTTCTTTTTGATCACGCGATGCTGTTAAACGAAATGTTCATTCATAATGAATACATCTCCTTACGAAGTAAGCATTCTACCGGAAAAGTCGCGCTATTCTAAAACAGCTAAGCGAATATACAGATAAACGGAATGTAAAGTTTGTCTCCTTTAATTTATACTGAATTGAATATTTGTACTACTGTTTTATATTTTGATTTGTTTACCCCGAACGACGTCGGGTGCTCTGCTAGTGCTGTATAAAAATTTATTTATTTTTAAATTAAATAAATTAGTAATTACTCCCTACAAATAAACAGACCCCCTACCGTATTTATTTATACTAATAAAATAAAATGACAAATTATCTTTAAAAAAAAAAAATATTTTATCATTTCTATTTATTAATAAATAATTCATAGGTGTTTATAATTTTAAATATTGTATTATTTAAATAATAAAACGTTAATAATGCCGTATAAAAATTTATTTATATTTAAATCAAATCAGTTAGTAATTCCTCCCTACAAATAAATAGACCCCCTATCATATTTATTTATACTAATAAAAATAAAATGAGAAATTATCTTTTTATAGAAAATTTTTTTTATCAATTATATTTATTAATAAGTAATTGATAATAAATTATAATTTAAAATATTTTATTATTTAAATAATAAAACTTTAGTAATACTGTATAAAAGTTTTTATATTTAAACTAAATCAGTTAGTAGTACCTCCCTACAAATAAACAGACCCCATATCATATTTATTTATACTAATAAAAATAAAATGGGAAATTATCTTAAAAAAAAAATTATGTTATCATTTATGTTTATTAATAACTAATTGATAACAAATTATAATTTTAAATATTTTATTATTTAAATAATAAAACTTTAGTAATAGTATATAAAAATTATTTTATATTTAAATAAAATTAGGTAGTAATTAAACAACAAATTCTTTAAAATTTATAAAATATTTATTTTAATGTATTAAATTTATAAAATTTATTTTTTTTAATTTTATTGAAGTTATAGATTAGTATTGATTGATTTTTTATTATTTATATAAATAATAAAATTTGTTTTTTTATATTTTCTATTTATATTTATATAATATATATATAGATATATATATATATATATATATATATATATAAATATTTATTTTCATACATATATAAATATAAATAGTTAATTGTTCATATATATAAATATCTTATACAAAATATTTATTTATATATATAAATATATTATGAATTAACAAATATATAGAAATGAAGAGGGTTTTATGTATATTTAATAATTATTGGCCATACCTGCATGTATATTTAATAAATATTGTTTCTATAAATACTAAATATTTTTTCATTAAAAATTACTAAAGTATTAAATTATACAATTATTTTTAATAAATTATGAATAAATAAAATAATAATAAATAAATATTAATCAATTTATATTGATTTGCACAAAAATTTTTTCAATGTAAATGAAGTACTTTACTAAGTAAATTTTAAATTGTCATTCACCTTCCGGTACATCTACTATGTTACGATTTATCTTATCTTAAAAATAAGAGCAACGGGCGATATGTGCATATTTTAGAGCTAAAATCAAATTTTTAATCTATAAAATTTTACTATCAAATCCATCTTCATTAAATATTTCAAATTTAAATTCGCTTAAATAACTTTATTGTAACCCATTTCAACTTAAATATAAGCTACAACTTGATCTCATATAAATCTTAATAAAAATTATATAAAATTATTATTCTTATAAAATATTCTTATAACGACGATATATAAACTGAAAAACAAATTTAAGTAAGGTACATCAAGGATTATCAATTACAGAACAGGTTCCTCTGAATAGACTAAAATACCGCCAAATTTCTTGAGTTTCAAGAACATAACTAATACTACTGTAGCATTATACCTTGTATATACATTTACTTGTTGTGTTATCTTGTATGTATGAGTACCATAGAATGCTGTGATTTTCAGAACTAAATATTTGTATCACAGCATGTTATGATATTCAAAACTGAATGATCGTTTTCTTTTTGTAAACTACTGTGTAAGTATGGTTGTATTGTGTATATGTTTGTTTTTTACTTGTTATGTCTGAATGATCTGTAAATGTTTACTTGTTTTTGGTGTGTATATAAACATATTGATATATAAAGGTTTTGGAAATTGAAATGAAGTCAGAATAAAAATAACGTTTGAGTCTGGTAGTTCATTCGTAAAACTTATAATTTCTTTAAAAACGGCATCCTTACAAGCTCAGAAGTGGGCTAGGAACGCTCATAAAAATTAGTTTTTTTTTCTTCTCAATTATTTTATAAAAGGACGTTTAACTTAATATATGAAAAGCGAAAGGCAATGGTGTGTTCAAAAAGGACAGTAAGGAAAATAAATGGATCGCAAGGACAATAAAAAGGGCTGAAAGAATCGACAAAAGGCGAATTTATAAGAAATAATATACAACAATTGGAACAGCAATCTACAAGGAATGAGTCTATGGTCTGCGAGAAACTAAATATCTACAATCAATGTTACGTGTATATACAATTTAAAAGGAGTGAAGCAGTTTAAAACAAGGATAAGTACAAGCAAAATAGTAGATAAGAGCGAATTTAAACAACTATCTTAAGTAAGTTAAGCAGTGGCGATGGAAGAGCCTATTTGTGCAAAAGACTACTCGTTGTCGCAGCTGCGCGAGTGGTTAAAAAAGTTAGGTTTACTTACTTCAGGTTGTAAAACAACACTTGCGTTAAGGATCAGCGAAGTGCCAGTAAGTAAGCGTAGCAGTTGTCCGGTTGTTCCTGTTGGGTTGGATGAAATGACCGAAAATTCAGCAGACGAGGTGAGAGTATTGCGAGAGGGTGAAAGTGTTTTTGTACGTGAAGTATGCGAAGATGATAGCGCTGCTGTTGTACAACGGGAGGCGGAGTTATTGAAGCGTAAGAAAGAATTGCTAGAGAGGGAAAATAAGTTTTTTCGTAGAATGGCAGATTTTAACACAAATGCGCGTGCGACTTTGCCGTGTCAGAGGAACGATAACCCGGCATGCAATTCAGTTTAAACTCTCAAAACTTTAGTACCAGAATATAGTGGGATGACAATATAAATACATGGGTAACCCAAATAGAAAACGTAAGGTTTCTGTATACAGTTGACGAAAGCACAATGCGGTTGTTACTGCTGGGTAAACTTAAGGGTAGAGCGCAACAGTGGCTGTACTCAAAGCCGAATTTCGCCGTTGAAAGCTTTGTACAGTTGGTAACGGAGATGAAAGAGGTGTTTGGAAGAAGAGAGAGCAAGCTTGTGCTGCGTAGAAAATTTGAGATGCGGAAGTGGGAGCAAAGTGAAGGTTTTAATGAATATTACAACTATAAGGTGATGTTGGCGAATCCATTGGCGTTGGAAGAGTTAGTGGAGTATATAATAGATGGTGTTACTGATGAGCAGTTACGTATGCAGGGGTATTTACACTGCTATACCAGCAGGTTACAGCTTTTGCAAGCGTACTCTAAAGCGAGACAGAAGATGTCACCAGTTAAGTTAACAAATATATTAGCAGCAAAGTCTAATAGCGTGAGATGTTTCAACTGTAACTCTTTGGGTCACTATGCGTCGGAGTGCCGCAAACCCACTAGGGAAAAGGGAGCATGTTTTTCTTGTGGTAGTATGGCACATCGGGTAATCAGTTGTCCAGAACGTAAGAAAGCAGTCAATTACGTGGAGGAAAATGAATTTGTAAGATCTTTTTCGTTTGTTGTAAGTCATGGTAGTAATTTGTGTTTTTCCTTAGACTGCTTGATAGATTCCGGAAGTCCCATCAGTTTAATACGAAAGTCCAGTGTACCTGGCAGATTAAATTTTAATTTGTTTGAATAAAACAAAAGTCCATACGTATGGAAAATTTTTGTGTTATGTTCTATTGAATGGAAAAGAGTTTTCGGTAAATTTTGTGGTTGTAGCTGATGGGACAATGGGCTATGATGCTGTCTTAGGAAGAGATTTTTTAAAAACTTGTGGGTATAAATTATTAAGAAAATATGAGAATGATAAGATGCCAAAATTAAAAGGTGAAAGCGAATGTCAGATAGAGACGAACAAAGATGAAAATGAAAGAGAAAACAAAGTTTGTGAACTTAGTGAAAAATATCGAAAAATTATAGTAAATCAAAATGAAAGTTACAGTAGTCAATTTTTAACAAAAATTGTAGTTATGAATGAAAGAAATTGTTATGGAAGTGTTGTTGTAGACGAAGATAATTTGGATGGTGAAAATTTGTTGGTTGAAATGTTGTTACCTGTTGTGTTAAGTGAAGAAAATGATGTAAACCTTAAGGTTGGGAATAATGTTACTTTTTTGGATCAAGTGAAAATTAATAATTTGTTTAGAAAAATTTATCTTGGATTGTCACGTCCTCAAGAGCCAAGGGTTAAATTTCAGATGATTTTAATACTGAATAATGCTAAACCATTTAAATGTCCGCCTAGACGATTATCATATGGCGAAAAACATGAATTACAAAAATTGTTAGACGAATATTTAGAAAAAAAAGGTAATTAGACCTAGTGAATCCGAATTTGTTTCGCCGATAGTGTTGGTTAGAAAAAAAACTGGTGATCTCAGAATGTGTGTAGATTTTAGGAATCTTAACCGCTAAGGATAATTATCCGATACCGTAAATAGATGATTTCTTGGATAGGTTGGTAAATAAGAAAGTGTTCACTAAATTGGATTTAAAAAATGGTTTTTTCATGTGTTTATGGATCCAGAGTCGATAAAATTTACTTCATTCATAACTATGTTAGGGCAATTTGAATTTTTGAGAATGCCGTTCGGTTTAAGGAATGCTTCGTCAACATTTCATAGATTTGTGAATAAGGTATTTTCTGATATGGTGAGGCAGAACAAGGTTATTATATATTTAGATGATATAATGATAGCAACAAAAGGGTAAGAGGAGCATCTTCAAATTTTGTCGGAAGTTTTGGAAAAGTTAGTTGAAAATAATCTTGAGCTTAGGTTGGATAAATGTGAATTTTTGATGAATGAAGTAAAATATTTAGGCTATACGGTTACAAAAGACGGTATTAGAGCAGATGATAAAGGGCTTGAGGCAATATAAAATTTTCCGGTTCCGACAAAATTGCAATCAGTTTAAAGTTTTTAGGTCTCTGTTCATATTTTCGAAGGTTTGTAAAAGATTTTTCTATAATAGCGAAACCGTTGTATGATTTAACGAAAAAAATAAGAAGTTTCAGTTTGGTAAAGATGAGTTATTGTGCTTTGAAACTCTTAAACAGAAGTTACTTGAATCGCCTATTTTAGCTTTATATGATCCGAATGACGAGACAGAGTTGCATTGTGATGCAAGTTGTGTTGGATTTGGAGCTATTTTAATGCAAAAGAAAAAAGATGGGAAGTTGCATCCTGTATTTTATTTTTCAAAACGAATAAATGAGGCTGAATCTAGGTATCATAGTTTTGAGCTTGAAACGTTGGCTATAGTGTACGCGCTTAAAAGGTTTAGAGTTTATTTACAAGGTTTAAAATTTGAGATAATTACGGATTGTAATTCATTAACTTTAACTTTAAATAAAAAAGATCTGAATCCAAGACTAGCTGGATGGGCACTGGACCTTCAAAACTATGACTATACGTTAGAACATTGGTCAGGAAGTCGTATGGGGCATGTAGATGCCCTTAGTCAATGTAACAATATATTGGTTTTGGAGACCAATACCTTTGAAGAGAATCTTATTATTTGTCAAAATAAAGATAAGAAACTAAAAGAATTACGTGGTTTGTTGAAAACAAGAGAACATAATTTATATGAGATGAGAAATGGTGTTTTATATAGGAACAAGTAAGAAAGTCTAAGTTCGGGGGGAGCCGAACATTAAATACCCGGCGCAAGTATTAAATATATGTTTTTCACCTTTCCGCAAGCTACCGCTACATGGTAAGCCGGGGTGTATCAATTTTGAGTAAGTTAGCGTCCTTAAATTTCGAAATATTGAAATTTCAAGCATTTCTGAAATTTATTGTTATATGAAAAATGGCCGTAATTTTTGGCCGATTTCAACAATTTTCAACGCTTTGCTTTTATGTGGCAAGCACAATAACCATACCGAGTTTGGTACAAATTGGTAGAAAGGTTACCGAGATACATATATGTGATCATAAGTGGGCGGTGCCACGCCCATTTTCCAAAATTTTATCATAAACGTGTTTCTAGGTAAATGATGGTTGCAAGCGTCAATTTTGAATAAATTAGCTTTAATATTTACTGATTTATCGAAGATTTCGTATTTCTCTAAATTACCCTTATATGGAATGTGGGCGTGGTTATTGTCCGATTTTTAAAATTTTAGGCCATTTGGTATGCTGTACTGTGTGTCTGATAGGGGTAGCTGTTTTACTTCTAATGAGTTAACAAATTTTTTAAAACAAGAGAACGTGAAACATGTTAAGATAGCCACTGGATCAACACAAGCAAATGGGCAAGTTGAACGAGTTAATAGAAGTTTAGGACCAATGATTGCAAAACGTGTAAACTCGGAAAGTAGTGTACACTGGGATAATGTGTTGAAAACAGTAGAGTATGTGTTAAACAATACCATACATAGAACAATAAAGGAATATCCTAGTGTAATGCTTTTTGGGGTTAAACAAAGAGGAAAAGTATCTGATTTTATGAGAGAGAATTTAATTGAAGAAATACAGTGTCCATTATTAGATTCTCACCAGGTTATCAGAGAAAATGCAGCTAAAAATCTGGAAAAATTACAAAACTATAATAAGACCTATGTAGATAGTAAGAGAAAATTACCAACGGTTTTCAAACAGGGTGACTATGTAGTGATAAAAAATTTTGATTCGCATACGGGTACTCTAAAAAAGTTGATTCCGAAATTTAAAGGACCTTATATGATAGATAAAGTTTTGAAAAATGATAGATACGTTTTAGAAGATGTTGAGGGTTTCCAACAGGCGCGGACACCGTATGTTGGGGTGTGGGCAATCGCAAACATACGACCGTGGATTGGGGAACGTGATCAAGTTCAAGATAAAGACAGAAATCAGGAGATTTAAATTATCAGGATGGCCGAATTGTAGCATTATACCTTGTACATACATTTACTTGTTGTGTTATCTTGTATGTATGAGTACCATAGAATGCTGTGATTTTCAGAACTAAATACTTGTATCACAGCATGTTATGATATTTAAAACTGAATGATCGTTTTCTTTTTGTAAACTACTGTGTAAGTATGGTTGTATTGTGTATATGTTTGTTTTTTACTTGTTATGTCTGAATGATCTGTAAATGTTTACTTGTTTTTGGTGTGTATATAAAAATATTGATATATAAAGGTTTTGGAAATTGAAATGAAGTCAGCATAAAAATAACGTTTGAGACGGGCAGTTCATTCGTAAAACTTACAATTTCTTTAAAAACGGCATCCTTACACTACCTTAGTGTTTATATTTACATTTTATCTGATCCTAGTTTATTTACAAAATTTATGAGCTTTAATTTATCTAAAATAAAAATTTATAAATTTAAAATTTCACCTAATAAATTTATAATTATTTTATTTATATAAAATTTAACTCACACTGAACTAATTTTATTTGTATTTGTACTTTGTACTTTGTATTGTACTTTGATTAATAAAACTAATTACTGAGACTATAATAAAATTTATTTATTATTTAAATAAATAAAAATTCATGCAAAAACTTACATATAAAATAAATCAATAATAAAACTTTAAGCTAAAATAAAACTTTAATATTATATAAACTTAATTTAAACACAAAACTTTATAAATTTAATAAATACTTTAAATAATAAAATTTAGATAATACTGCATAAAAATTAATTTATATTTAAATAAAATCAATTAGTAATTCCTCCCTACAAATAAACAGACCCCCTACCTTATTTATTTATACTAATAAAATAAAAAGGCAAATTATCTATTAAAAAAAAAAAAAAATATTTTATAATTTATATTGTAATGTTACTTGTATTTTTAAATATTTAAAATAAGTTTATATGTATTACCCGGTAGCTGTCATTTTTAGAAATAAGACACACGAAACTTCCGGTACCGAAAGAGCAGCCAACTTTGCTGATCTCTCTCTCTTCCGTTGTCAGCAATAAGGACAAGACGTGCCAAATAATTAAATAAGGAAAAATCAACGAATATTGTAAACCATCTTTGCATTATAAAAGTAAGCTTTGCAGCCTCAGATGTGGGGTGCTACCCGCTAATTGTTTGTCACATTACTTAATTATCAACTTCGAAATAACCACGAAAATTGAAGAAATGCGTTCAACGCGTGCCACTGGGAAGATATTGGGAGTTAGCAGCGATCCGAAGCGCAGCAAGGAAACGGGCTCACTTTCCAGCGTAACCATTGAGCCACATCTGATAAATTCAGCCACCACAAATGCAACTAAAGTTTCCGAAACTAGTACCAGTGTGGTACCTGACATATCCGCTGCCACCATACATGATGTCATCGCTGTTGCCGCACCTAGTGCTCCTGCTGCACCTAGTGCTTTTGCCGCACCTATTGCTCCTGGTGTGCCTAGTGTTCCTGCTGGACCTATTGCTTCTGCCGCACCTGGTGCTTCTGCTGCACCTAGTGCTCCTGCTGCCGCTTTATCCGCTGCCATAACGCCTTGTAATCCCGCTGCCACTTTATCTGCCGTTCCCGCCGCCGCTGTACATGATGTTGCTGTTCCCGATTTGCGTGCTACCGCTGTACCCAAAACTCCGACTGATGGCGGTTCCGCTGAAACCTCGCCCGAAACTACCGCTGCCCCCGCACTGGCTGCTCCGGTACTGCTGTATATTATGGCGCCGGAACATCTGCTCATAATACTGGCTCCGATTTCGGCTCAGTTGCTATATCTCCTTTTGGGGAAACCAACCAGTTGGAGGAGCAAATAAGGGTCTTAAAACTGCGCCGCAAAGTCATGGAACTTTAAGTTCAGTTGCAACAGATGCAAACTCACTAGAGCGTTCGCCTAGGCAAATACATCCATTTTGATGAACTCGATGCGGCAGTTCCGAAGTTTAGTGGCGATAACCACTACGATATAATATATGGTTTTTTCAGTTCGAGGACTACGCTGATGCCAATAGCTATAGCGAAAGACATAAGTGTCTAGCACTGCGGCGGTGCATGACCGGAACGGCAAAGGAATTTATCCTGAATTTGGAGCCGGAGTTAGTTGACATCATCATTGATGGGAGCCCTGATAGTAGCAACAACATCAGCATCCTTTACGGTGCTGATTCCGTGAGTGAACTCGTACGGCGAATTGAAAGCTACGAACAACGCCGCCACAACTTGTACGTCACGTAAACCACTGTCCACTATGGCGTCACGTATTGAAGCAAAGGGCCCTAAGGCAGTGGCAACTGATAATTTGACTACAGTGCGCTGCTTCAACTGTTCGCGATTTGGCCACTACCAGAGTAACTGCCCAAAGCCACAACGACCCGCAGGTTCGTGTTTCACGTGCCACCAGTTAGGACATATGCACAAAGATAGCCCTAGGAAGAAGGACCGTCTCACCCGTGTTGCTGCCATTTCCGCTGATGACTATTACTATGTGGGAGATAAGCAAGAGGTAAGTGTGGCCTTTTGTGAATTAAATCGAGGCAGATGGTCAGGTTTTATAAATATTATCTCCCTTTTTGATTCGGGTAGTCCGATTAGTATTATGCAAAGGGCCGTTGCTGTACAATTTGTAAAGTTATCATCTAAGGCGGTACCTACAAAATATATCGGAGTCGGGGAAAGTAGACTTTACTAGTTTGGCGCAATATTATGTGCAGTAAGATTTCGCGGAACAACTAAAACTATGAACATTATAACTGTACCAGATGAATCACTTACCACACCGTTGATCCTTGGTCAAGACTTTATGATAAAATTTAATATTCACTTTATAAAAATTAATCACAATGTAAATGAATTTAATAACAAAGAAAAACAAAACAAATATGTTAAAAATGTACTCTCTAAACGAAATGAATTTATTAAAGAGAAATTGAAACCTTACACATCTGATTCGATTATTAATAAAACTGCTGATGGTGACTGTAGTAATAAATCGCTTTGTGATGAACATATATTAAATGAAGCATATGGAAAATGTGAAAGAATCTGCCATGAAACAAACTTTAGGGGAGACGGACGGCTATTGTGATAATGGAGCTAATTCGTTTGACGCGAAAGTGAAAGAAATGGGTGCAATATACGAAAGTGTTTTTCAGTCAGAAATAGATATAGGACCCAACTTGAATGAATGTGAGCGAAACGCTGTTAGGGAAGTATTAAATAATGCATATTTGGCGCCCTCAGAAATCGATAAGAAACCTTATGACTATAAAATGATAATCCGAACAACTAACGACACTCCTTTTTACTGCTTGCCGAGAAGATTATCTTTTAAAGACAGGGAAGAGGTTCAAAAGATCACTGATGATTTAATTAAGCGGCAAATTATCCGGCCTAGTAAAAAAAAAGAACGGCGACACACGTATGTGTTTAGATTACAAAACCCTCAATAAGAAAACTGTTAGGGACAACTTCCCATTGCCTCTTATAGATGACTGTATTGAATATCAGGGAAAAAGTTGCTTACGCTACTGGACTTGAAAGATGGTTTTAATCAATTAGTGATGCATGAGGACTCTATTCCGCTAACATCTTTTGTTACACCGCACGTTCAATTCGAATACCTTAGGATGCCATTTGGGTTAAAGAACGCGCCAGCAAATTTTCAAAGATTTATAACATTTTCCGCGACATGATAGATGCGAGGGAAATTATTGTATATCAAGACCCTAGAAAAAGTGCTTAACAGAGCTTACGAAAAGAATTTGGAACTTAAGCTTAAGAAATGCAAGTTTTGTTACAACATAATCGAGTATTTAGGGTACCTTGTCACTCCGTCGGGGATACAACCATCCAGGTCCCATGTTAAAGCAATTGCAAATTACCCAATCCCAAGGAACCAAAAAGAACCTCGTTCTTGTATCTGACTATTCTCCTACTTCCGTAAATTTGTACCTTCTTTTTCAAAAACTGCTAAGCCTCTCCTGGATTTGCTGCGCAAAGAAGCAGAGTTCATCTTCTCGGAAGACTGTTTACAAGCGTTCAAGGACCTAAGAAATATTTTAGTTAGTGCCCCACTCCTAGCGATATATGATCGCAAACTCGAACCACAACTTCACTGCGATGCAAGTAGTCAGGGCTTTGGATCTGTTTTGTTACAAAAACAGGATGACGGCAAATTTCATCCAATAGCATACTTTTCTAAAACAACCACACCGGCCGAGTCGCGGTATCATAGCTTTGAGCTAGAAACATTGTCAATCATATATGCTCTCCGAAGGTTTAGAATCTATTTAGAAGGTATACAATTTAAAATTATTACAGACTGCAATTCATTGACAATGTCTTTAAATAAAAAGCAAATTAACCCGCGAATAGCCCGATGGGCACTCGAGTTGGAAAATTTTGCCTATTCTATTCAACATAGGATTGGGACAAATCTTGGGCACGTTGATGCTTTAAGTAGAAGTCCGTTATTAGGAAAGGAAGATGGTATCAACCCAATTGTTAAACATGAAGCAAATGAAATTTCAAATACAGTGAAGCCTCGGTCCTCG
The DNA here is from genome assembly GCF_001687245.7 of Rhagoletis zephyria. Classification (NCBI taxonomy): domain Eukaryota; kingdom Metazoa; phylum Arthropoda; class Insecta; order Diptera; family Tephritidae; genus Rhagoletis; species Rhagoletis zephyria. Next base: position 10,991 of record NW_016165163.1, on the reverse strand, counting down.
GTTAGCAAGTGTATGTTAGTTGCTGCTATAGATTTGGATGGTTTGGATGTTCAGATCCAAATTGCCCAGAATCAAGATGTAAAGCTCAAACCACTTATGAGTGAATTAGAGAAGAGAGAAGTAATAGGATATGAACTGGTCGATGGCTTAGTATATCGTAGGATTGGCCAAAAAATAATGTTATGTGTTCCTTCAGAGATGGAAGAAAACGTCATCCGTATTACACACGAGAAAATTGGCCACTTAGGAGCAGAAAAATGTTACAATCAAAGAAGAAAAAACTACTGGTTCAGTGATGTGAAAGATAAAATTCGTAGATTAATTCAGAATTGCATCAAGTGCATCATATATTCTGCTCCTGCTCGTTGCAATGATCATAACTTCTTTAGTATCCCTAAAAAACCGATTCCATCCGACACCCTCCATTTAGATCACTTTGGTCCTCTACCAGCAATTAGGTCAAAACGTAAGCACATTCTGGTCGTTATAGATGCCTTCACGAAATTTTTAAAATTATATCCAGTGAATTCTACGAGTACGAAGGAAGTGTGCTGCTCACTAGATAAGTACTTCAGCTACTACAGTCGTCCACGACGGGTCATAACTGACCGGGGAACTTGTTCCACCTCCCTTGAGTTCAGTGAGTTTCTACTAAAAAGGAACATAAGTCATGTTAAAGTTGCAGTAGCGTCACCACAAGCAAACGGGCAGGGGGAAAGGGTCAACCATGTTCTCAAGGCAATGCTAAGTAAATTGACTGAGTCGGTGGAACATTCGGATTGGGCCAAGTGATTTGCTTTTCGGAGTAAATCAACGGGGCTGCGTCGTAGATGAACTTACACATAAATTGTTGCCAAAGGACCGTTATGTTATCAGAGATATAGACAATTGCCAATTGACACATTTACCATATGATGGCATTGTTGAAGCCATAAAAATTCGCAAATGGTGTTCGCCCACCAACGGGAATAAAGATACCTCCAATCACCAACAGCAACTGGTCACACAACCTCAACAAGAAATGTCAGCTGATTGAGGTCAATCATTAGTCAGATTGGCCGAGATGTAATGTTACTTGTATTTTTAAATATCTAAAATAAGTTTATATGTACCAACCGGTAGCTGTCATTTTTAGAAATAAGATACACGAAACGTCCGGCACCGAAAGAGCAGCCAACTTTGCTGATCTCTCTCTCTTCCGGTGTCAGCAATAAGGACAAGACGTGCCAAATACTTAAATAAAGAAAAATCAACGAATATTGTAAACCATCTTTACACTATAAAAGTAAGCTTTGCAATATTTATTAATAAATAATTCATAATAGTTTATAGTTTAAACTATTTTATTATTTAAATAATAAAACTTTATTAATACTGTATAAAAATTAATTTATATTTTAATAAAATCAGTTAGTAATTCCTCCCTACAAATAAACAGATTCCCTATCATATTTATTTACACTAATGAAATTAAATGAGAAATTATCTTTTTATAAAAAAAAAAATTGTCATTTATCAATTATATAAATAGGCAATCATGTTTCCTTTACACCCCTTTTACGGCTAAACTGTACTTCTAAGGTATAAACAATTATATATCATTAGAAAGGTATTTTGATGCTGATGTGCAGGCAATTTTTAAAATTTCAAATTAGTTTAAAATAGAGCGAAAAAATCAATTCAAAAGTCACACCAATACCAATGCCATACATGTACATGGTTGGGGCGGAAATGCCTCCTAAATGTATGATTTAATATACATATAATAACATATAAATAGTGAATTAAAGAAACGTCCTAAGCAACAGTTTAGGAATAAGATGTATGTATGTATGTACATGAAT
>NW_016165163.1:0-7647 GCF_001687245.7 Rhagoletis zephyria | reverse complement strand
ATAAACATAAACATAAACATTAAAAGCGATAGAGACAAAGATAGAGAGGAAGAAAGTGATAGGGATAAAAAGGAAATACAACTGAAGAATGTGCGATGTTATATTGTGATGTGTTATGCTACATATGTTATGTTATTGAATCTAATGCTATTCTATGTTATGTTATGCTAAGTACTAAGCTAAACTCCCCTCCACTTAACCCATTCCAACAAATTTTATTTCAGCTCAACTCAACTCACATAAACTATCCTTAATTTAAGCGGTTGAATTTCAACCGCTGGGCGAACACTAGTATTTATTAATAAGTAATAAAATATTTTATTATTTAAATAATAAAACTTTAGTAATACCGTATAAGAATTAATTTATATTTAAACAAAATCAGTTAGTAATTCCTCCCTACAAATAAACAGACCCCCTATCATATTTATTTATACTAACAAAAATAAAATGGGAAATTATCTTTTAAAAAACAAATTCTTTTATCATTTATATTTATTAATAAATAATTGATAACAAGTTATAATTTTAAATATTTCATTATTTAAATAATAAAACTTTAGTAATAGTAAATAAAAATTAATTTATATTTAAATAAAATTAGTTAGTAATCAAACAACAAATTTTTTAAAATTTATAAAATATTTATTTTAATGTATTAAATTTATAAATATTTTTTTTTTAATTTTATTGAATTTATTTATTAATATTAATTGATTTTTTTTTATTTATATAGATAATAAAATTTGTTTTAAATACATATAAATATTTATTTTCAAATATATATTAATATAAATATTTAATTGTTCTTATGTATAATTATCTTATATAAAAAATTTATTTCTATATATAAATATATTATGAATTAACAAATATATAGAAATGAAGAGGGTTTTATATATATTTAATAATTAGTAGCCATACCTGCATGTATATTTAATAAATATTGTTTCTATAAATACTAAATATACTGATAATGACATATTAATATATTTTTTATTGAGTATTAACTTTTATATATATTATATATATACATATAAATAATTAATTTATTAATATATAATATATATATTCCGTTTCTATATAATATATATATATATATATATATATAAATATATAATTTACATATATATTCCTATTATAAATAGATTAATATATGTATATTAATATTTAATTAATTAATAGGTATCTATATTCCAATAAAGAAAACCTTAATATTCATAGATCTATAAACATTATGTTACATTTATTAGTAGATAAGATAATCTGACATTCAACACTTCGCTAATCACCTAAGCATCTTCAGGGGCGAATCTTTATTTACATAGACATCAACAAGAAACAAAGAACAATGTTATCGAAAAATATTGATATATGTATATACAAAATAACAAAAATTAGNCAATCAATATTTTGTAAATATTGTTTCTATAAATACTAAATATACTGATAATGACATATTAATATATTTTTTATTGAGTATTAACTTTTATATATATTATATATATACATATAAATAATTAATTTATTAATATATAATATATATATTCCGTTTCTATATAATATATATATATATATATATATATATAAATATATAATTTACATATATATTCCTATTATAAATAGATTAATATATGTATATTAATATTTAATTAATTAATAGGTATCTATATTCCAATAAAAAAAAACTTTAATATTCATAGATCTATAAACATTCTGTTACATTTATTAGTAGATAAGATAATCTGACATTCAACACTTCGCTAATCACCTAAGCATCTTCAGGGGCGAATCTTTATTTACATAGACATCAACAAGAAACAAAGAACAATGTTATCGAAAAATATTGATATATGTATATACAAAATAACAAAAATTAGGTTAAATATTTGAAAAGCAACAAATGAAGTTACAAACACAAAGAGACAATCACAGGTTTTTGATTTCAACTATGGCACTTACTTATGGTTAAGATTTATTTTACACTAAACATTTGGAAACATTTGAAAAATTGAAAAACACCAAAAACATTGAGAAGTATTGAAAACTTTAAGTTATTAAAAATACTAATACCATCGCTATGTGGTACTTTCGTCATACTAAATGTTTATTACAAGCATAGCATAGAGGGTGTCCCAGCAGTAACCCGCCAAACTTTAGGAATGTTAACAAAAAATTTTCAGGTAAAAGTGCTACCGTTTTTGAAATATTTACATTTTTTTGAATTATAACAAAATCGCGCCTTTTCATGTATTTTCTTTATCTGCATTTTTTGATCTTTTCTTCCCCAACTTTGACTATCTCTGATGAAAAAAATGTACTGAGCTATAACTTTACATTACATATAAAAATTGGTCCTTTAATAAAGATTTCAGAAAGGTGCCACTCTTACCGTTTCGAATAGAAAAAAAGTTATAGCCGCTTTTGTGGGCAAAGGACTGAGACACGCTAGACTGTATTTAATAGATTTAAATTTAAGTTGCTCTTGTTACCGACCAATGACACACTAAATAGTACAAAGCTACATTATTACCTGCTCCTGACATTGTTTTATGTTACTTACCGGAATTCGGACTAGAGTCTGTAACGAGGGCTATATCTATCAATATTTTTTGTGAAGGATGGGTGCACATAAAATAAAATATACATGAGTTGTTTGAAGAAAAATTTAGTCATTTATTGATAAAATATGCTCAAATTGCCAACCTTCTACTCTAATACCTTTTAAGAAAAGACGCTTTTAGAGATCTTAAACTCAATTGGGCTATCTCAGCAGCAGCTCCAGTTATTTGTTCCCGCAAATGCTCTTAGTTTTGAATTGTTTTTGAATAACTTTTATCCTTAAGACAGCCCCAGTAGAAAAACACGAATGGATTCAGGTCTGGCGATCGAGCGGGCCACGTGATTGGCCCGTATCGTCCAATCCATCGGCGAGGATAAGTTTCGTCTAAATGAGCTCTTACTTCACGCCCGTAGTGAGCAGGGCACCCGTCATTTTGCAGCCATAGTCTTCGCCGCAGGTTTAAGGGTACATCTTCCAAAAGAGTTGGAAGCCGTTCCTGAAGGAACTCTAAATAACTGTGAGAGTTGAGCGTTGGCGGCAGTTCCACAGGTCCCAATATCTGACCATTAAAAATACCGCACCATAAATTTATTTTGTACCGGTACTGCGAACGATCTTCTCTCATTTCGTGAGGATTGTCTATCTGCCAACTGTGAAGGTTATGTAAATTAAAATAACCATCACGTTTGCATGATGATTCATCGCTCCAAATTATTTTATTAAAAAAGTTGGGGTCTGATTCATGCATTCGCAACATTTCACGGCAAAATCTAACCCTCGACAGGTAATCTCTTTCCTGTAGAGCCTGAACACGTTGAATGTGGTAGGGATGAAATCGATGGTCTTTTAAAGCTTTGTGAACTGTAGTTTTTGGTATTCCCGTCCGTCTTTCCATCATTCTCACTGAAGTCGATGGAGCTAGTTCCACTTCCTCTAACACAGCTTCAACATCTACCGTTGCAGGACGTCCTGTTTCGCCGCCACGCCTTCCAGGTATGCGACCTTAAAAAAGTGAAAAATGATAGTTAACAAGCAAGCAAACAAGAAAGGTGTAAAAATCACTTACCTTCATATATTTCTCTATGGGTCCGGGCGAATACTTCTCGACCCGGATGTCGACGATTGGGGTATCGCTCTGCATAGAGTCTTTGAGCAGCTCTGGCATTACAGCAAGCTTCACCGTAAATTAGGTGAATATCCGCATATTCATGCGACGTATACTGCGTGTTCTCTGTCATAGTATTAATAACACAATGTTCGAAGGGTCCAATTTCACAAAATCCACTTTCACTAATTCTGGTAAGTAACATAAAATAATATCAGGAGCAGGTAATAATGTACCTTTCTACTATTTAGCATGTCATTGGTCGGTAACAAGAGCAACTTAAATTTAAATCTATTAAATACATTCAAGCGTGTCTCAGTCCTTTGCCCACAAAAGCTGCTATAACTTGTTTTCTGTTCGAAACAGTAAGAGTGGCACCTTTCTGAAATCTTTATTAAATGAGCAATTTTTTATGTAATGTAAAGTTATAACTCAGTACATTGTTTTTCACCAGAGATAGTCAAAGTTGGGGAAGAAAATATCAAAAAGGTAAAAATCCCAAAATAGTCCTAATATTTTGATGGTTTCTTAATATATTATAACTACATTGCATTTGAGTATGGAGAAGCAACTATCTGGAGGTATTTTACATAAAAAATTAAAGAGGATAAGCACACTGTGTGTACCAAATTTGGTCGAGATCGGTCAAGTAGGTTTTGAGATACTCATGTATCATATAGATAGGGTGGCGGTGCCACCCCCATTTTCCTAAAATTTCTTGAAAACCACTTTTTTGCTAAAGAGCGATTGTAATTTTACTTTTAAAGAGAGCTCGCAGAAAACTTTTCAGCAAATTTTTCGCGAAAAAATTATTATTAAACTGAGTTTTTATGGTTAATTCAAATATCTTTAATTGCAGATTTTAATAGTTTGTAAAGTACTTTTAGTGTGCATATGTATAAGTGTTAGTGCCATAGCAACGAATTCGAAATATATGCACCTTATTTTGGATTTAAAAGTTTTTTTCGGAATTTAAACTTATAAAATTCGTTGCTTTTATTAAAATTTCGGATGATATAAAACCAGAGTTACGTCAATAAATGCTCAACTTTAAAAAAAAATTAGCTCTTCATTTTAGCTACTCTTAGTATTCAGCCTCATGGCGAGTGTCGTGTCGAATCGAAAATTGCATGTCATTGCCTAAAATTTCGACTAGACTAGTGTATTAACCAATTTAGCCTAATTTACGACTTACGCAATGAGCCTGATTATTTAGCTCTTTTTTTCGACCGTTTTAGCTCCAAACGAAATATTTCTCTGGCAACACTGGTCCCGACCTGAACCCAATGCCGAAAATCTCTCTTTGGTTAATGGGCCTCGGCACACTGGACTGCTCAGTCTGCCTAAAACCGGTTTTGTGAGGATAAGAGGGGGAAGAGAGTTAGAGTTTACCTCGCTCATTTCAGTCCGCGAGAATCGCGGATTAACGGTGGACTGACACGCGCTCATAGACAACATGTTTTCTTTTTCGTTTTGTTTGCATGTGCCACATGCACTAACACAATCATGCGTAGTTCATGTATATAAAACATAAACCTGTTTTCGGCCGACTGCCCAGTCCAGTGTGCGTTCGAGTGGTGGACTGCTCAGTCCGACCGAGCAAGCTAGTGTGCTCAGGCCCAATAAGTGACAGAAGCTCATGGTTCTACATCATCAGTTTAGCACCCGATGGAAAAACGAATACCGCAAGGAGCTTCACAAAAGATATAAGTGGAAAAACCCACAACGGAATGTTGAGGGGCGATCTGGTGGTTGTTAAAGACGATTTCCTCCCCCCTACCGAGTGGCGATTCGGACGAATAATCAAACACTTTTTCAGCCCCGATCAGAATATTCGTGTTGTAGGTATCAAAACGCAAAACAGCATAATGTCCTTAATGCTTATGTCATTCACCCTACACCCGCCCCCCCCTCTACTAAAAAGGCCTCCGTAAATTATCTCGTACGCGGAATGAGCCCTCGCGCAAAATTTTATCTCCCTCTTGAGTAAATGCCTGTCAGTTAAGTCTTTATTTCAAATATCTTTACATATCGCCAGACAGAATGGTGAGACACAAATGCCGTCTTTGCGGCCGGCCTCATTCACTACGGATCTGCATTGCTTTTCGCACAATGAAACCAGCGGTATGAGTGCGCCAAAACCCATCACCACCGTGCCTTGCAACATCGCATTCAACGGGCGCATGCGAGTCAGAAGCCAGTTGCCGTCTGTATAGGCTGGGTCATCACACGTAGCTGCACCGCGTTAAACGACATCCAGGTGCGGCAAATAAGAAAGCAAGGAACGCCAAAGCGCTCCACAGCAACTCTGCGCAACAGCGCAGCCAAAAGTTGAAGGGCTTGATCGAAGAGGCACGGCAAGCTCTCAATCGTTTAGAGAAGGCTCTACAGCTGCCATAGGCGCATGCGAGCGCCATGTTGACATGGACAGTTGGCGCAGTGAGCTCCTTGATAAGCAAATAAATTTTCAGGTAAAAGTGTCAGCGTTTTTGAAATATTGAATTTTTTTTTAATAAAAAAAAATCGTACCTTTTCATGTATTTTCTTTAACTGCATCTAACAACAAGGCTATACTTAGTAAGTTTTGTCTGTAATACTTCCAGATAGTTGCTTCTCCATACTCAAGTGCAATGTAGCCAAACTATATTAAGGAACCGTTATTATATTAGGGCTATTTTGGGATTTTTAACTTTTTAATATTTTCTTCCCCAACTTTGACTATCTGTCGTGCAAAAAATGTACTGAGCTATAAATATCAATTACATAAAAACTTTTCCATTTAATAAAGATTTCAGAAAGGTTCAGATAGAAAAAATAATTATAGCCGCTTTTGTGGGTAAAGAACAGACACGCTAGAATGTATGTAATAGATTTAAATTTAAGTTGCTCTTTTTAAAGACCAATGACATGCAATAGTACAAAGGTACATTATTACCTGCTCCTGACATTATTTTATGTTACTTACCTCGTTCGCGAAAGAAAATCATTAGAGAATATTTGATACGTTCACGTTCGCGTACGAATGTGAATGAATATTTCCGAACCTTGGTGTTGAGTATAAGCTCAAACAAACCAGTGATGGAAAATCAAAATTTAAAATTGTGCCTGATTTTTCCGAAAAAATTTTCCTAAATGCAGGTCAATGTGTCAATAAATTAAAAATCGTCGATAAAATAAAATATATACATTAGAACACAGAAGTTCACGGAAACCTTTTCTTACATATATGTATTCATTCTTTTATGAAGAGTACGCTCAACAGAAAGAACCTTTTTTATACCCATTAATTTATGCCTACTCTATATTTAAAAAAATGTATTTTAATACAGACTAGTACCCATATTTCTGTCTTTGTTTTAGCAAATGAAACAATATTAAGAATTATTTCACTGTTTTAATAAATTATCACAAAAATTATTAGGAAAATATAAGTTTACAGAACAAAACGTAACAAAGTGTATATACAGATATTACAGATATTATATATGTACAACCCTTTTCACGAAAATAGCAGCGCGATATATTGACAAATTTTGACAATTTAATAACCTTTTATGTAATTATAGCTTTTTATAAAAAATATAGTCAATGCAACAGCCAAAATCATAAAAATCAAAGTTTCAAACTTTCTACAAAAAAAATCATTAAAATTTAAAACTTTGTTGTCAGAATTTTTAGAAAACTTTCGGATATGCAGTTTATAGTCCATTCAATTGTAATATAATATAGAGCAAGTTTAAAGTGGCTAGGAACTCGCATTGATTTTTAATATTTTTTATTTTTTTGCATTTTCTTTATACATATTGTAATTGTATGTGCAAAAAATTTGAGTATGCTTTAACTATATATGTATATGTAGAAGAAAAAGTGCAACACCTTCAACGAAAAAATTCCCCAAAAGTTAATGCGTTTTTGACCCATTTTATGCTTCCACTTTATTATACTAAAATTGAATGGACTATAAAACTGCATACCCGAA
>NW_016165162.1:24146-28630 GCF_001687245.7 Rhagoletis zephyria | reverse complement strand
TCCAGACTCGACCCCATTATCCCCAATGAGTGCCCGCCATGTGGAGAATCCCCCCACGATACCAACCACCTCTTTACATGCCAGCTCAATCCGACTCAGCTAACACCCCTCTCCCTCTGGTTCGAACCCATTGAAACAGCTCGTTTCCTGGGCCTCCCGTTAGTTGAGCTGACGAAAATGATTGAACGTAGACTCGAAAAAAGCGGGGCTTAGTAGTGCCGCTACAACAACAACAAATAAAATTTCTTTGTGATTTGAATCGCCCTCCAAACCAGATCACAAATTTGTTTTCATTTGTACAGCGAACCATTTGATTTGGGATTTTTCGAGACTTCTTTGGGATTTTGGGACTGATTCCGTGTTTTTGGGACTATTTCGGGTTTTTCGAGTCTACTTTCGGATTTTCTGGGTTCTCAAGGTTTTTTGGGACTATTTCGGGATTTTCGGACTATTTCGAAATTTTCGAGAATTCTTCGGAGTTTTTGATATTCTCGGGGTTCTCGAGACCATATCGGATCTTCGAGACTACGTCGGTATTTTTGGGACGGATTCGGATTTTTTGGTAATATTTCGGGTTTTTCGAGACTACTTCGAGCTTTTCTGGTTTCTCGGGACTATATCAGGATTTTTGGACTATCTCGAGTATTTCAAGATTTCTTCGGGATTTTTGAGACAACTTCGATATTCTCGGGGTTCTCGGGATCATATCGCTATCTTCGGGTCTACTACGGGATTTTTGAGACCAATTCGGAGTCTTTGGGACTATTTCGGGATTTCCGACACTACTGCGAGATTTTAGGGGTTCTTGGGACCTTAACGAGATATTCGGGCCTAGTCCGGTATTTTTGGAGTTAATTCGGAATTTTTGGAACTATTTCGGGTTGGTCGAGATTACTCCGAGAACACCGCAAATCTCTAAGTAATCTCGAAGTACTCGAAACAGTCCCAAAATCCCGAAGTTGTCCCGAAGATGCCGGTACGGTTCCGATAACCCCGAAAATCTTGAAGTAGTCTCGAAGAATCGGAACTAGTCCCGAAAATCCCGATATATTCCCCAGAAACCGGAATATTTCGAGGTAGGCCCAAAAACTCTGAAAAAGTCATAAAAATCCTGAAAATCTCGAAGTAGTCCCAAAAATTCTAAAAATCTCAAAAACCCGACATAGTTCCAAAAATTCCCAATTTGTCTAAAAAATCCCACAATAGTCCAAAAATCCCGAAGTAGTCCCAGATATCCCGATATAGTCCCGATAACACTAAAATCCTCGAAAAAGTCTCGAAATCCTCGAAGTAGTCTCGAAATCCCCGAAATAGTCCCGAAAATTTCAAAAGTCCCGAAATGGTCAAAAAATGCCGAAATAGGCCCAAAATTCCCGATAACCCCGGTATAGTGCTGCTAGCCCCGAAAATCTCGAAGTAGTCTCGAAAAATCCGAAATAGTCCCGAAAATTCCGAAGAAATCTCGAAAATTCTGAAATAATCCAAAATTCCCGAAATGGTGCCAAAAATACCGATATATTCCCGAGAACCCCGAAAATCTCGAAGAACCTAGTCTCGAAAAGCCGCGGTGCATTCGTCGATACCATCCGAGGAAGATAGTGTTCCTGTCATTGAATATACCGAATTTAAATGTATACGTGTACAGGCTGGTAAGAGTTATGTTTATTTAACTCTTTCCCTACAAGAATTGTGTGGTGGAAACTAACACATTCTCATTTATCTTACTAACCCGTTTTCAAATTTTGCGTTGGTTAAAAAGAGGNCATTCTCATTTATCTTACTAACCCGTTTTCAAATTTTGCGTTGGTTAAAAGAGGCCATTAAATAAGGCCATAAGATGGAGGAAGACGGAAGATCACATGTACACAAATGTTAAACCAGATTTTTCACACTGCCCTTTAGAATTTGATAGAGACTTGTAGGTAGCCAGTGACAGAAATCTCTTGCCACCCAAATGATTGGTCAAATGATAGTCACTGTTCTTGCAGGGTTGCTGCATCCCTCCTAATTCTCGTAATTCTCTTCGACCAAAGCGTCATAGTGTTAAGACGTGTTTTTATTTAGCTCTCCCTATGGATATTTTAACGTGCTCTAAGTGCTCTAAATCTTTACGTCTTGACTATGAAATGTCATGCCAAGTGTGCAAAAGTAAATTTCATGGCGACCTATGCTGTATTTGGCATCAGACCATCTGCCCATAGTCATCTCGATCGATAAACCAACCGACTTTGCTTCCGCGGAACACCGGACCTATATCAACTTTTCTAAAGCTGATTGGAAAGGCTTCGCGGAGTTTACTGAAAACACCTTTGCTACGCTCCCCACACCAACCGACGTCCATCATGGTGAACGTAAGTTCCGCAGGGCTATCACCGCTGCTGCAGCTCGCTTCGTACCGGCAGGATGCATAACGGACCCACGTCCAAATTTCCCTGCCAAAGCGGCTGTTCTAGCCGATGAGCGTGACAGCCTTCGTCAGGCCGATCCCGGAGATCCCCGTATCAGGGATCTCAACGCGGAGTTTCGGCCAATAGTGAACGTACATAAGCGGAAGAAGTGACAAGAGCATCTGAAGACCTGTAACTTGACCTCTGGTGTGAGTAAGATTTGGTCAACGGTGAGGTCACTGTCCAATCCGACGAAGCACGGCGACAGAGTCGAAATTTATTTCGGCGACCATGCTTCGTCGGACCCGGAGCGATGCGCGAGCTACTTTAGCAGGCAGTTCATATTGCATCCTCCGGTGGACAAAGCCAATCGTCGAGTGACCAAAAGGCTGCACAAACTGCCAACAACTCGTGCCCCCTTGCTTTCACTTGCGGTGAAGTTCAGGTGGCCATCGGGAAGGCGAAAGCATCCAAAGGCATGGGTCCCGACGGAATAGGCATGCTGATGCTGAAAAATTTGGGTCCTGCGGGAGTAACGTATCTATCGGAGGTCCTCAATTTGTTAATGGCCACTCTCATCATCCCAGACATCTGGAAGGTGGGGAGAGTGCTCCCATCGCGTTGGACTTGTCAAAGGCGTTTGACACTGTCAGCCATCCCACGCTACTAGAAGATAGAGCGGCTTCCTCTCTCCCACAGAGGCTCAAACGGTGGTCGGCAAATTATCTGAGTGGTCGACACTCGTCGGTAATGTTTAGAGGCAAATCGAGCAAACTTAGGAAAATAAAACAGGGGGTTCCACAGGGTGGTGTCCATTCCCCGCTACTGTTCAACTTTTATATTTCAAAGCTCCCTCAATCACCACAGGGAGTCTCGATTGTCTCTTACGCCGACGATTGCTCGATCAAGGCGACAGGGAATGGAATTGATGACTTGTGTTCGAAAGTAAACGGGTATGTCTCCGAGCTTTCTCGCTTCTTCACTGCAAAGTGTCTTGCCCTCTCCCCTACAAAATCCGCCGCGACCCTGTTCACAACCTGGACGAATGAGGTCAGGCTACCGCTGGGAATTCACGTACACTAATTCCGACGGCGGATAACCCCAAAATACGCCGAGTAACATTCGACAGTCTGCTCTCCTTCTCTGCGCATGCAACCGCTATTGTCAATAAAGTACAGAGCCGCAACAAGGTCCTCAAGTCGCTAGCCGGCAGTACTTGGGGCAAAGACAAAGAAACGTTGCTGGCAACATACAAGGCAATAGGCCAGATCCCAAAAGAGTGGCGCAGCATTAAAGTAGTACCCATCCCTAAAAAAGATAAAGACCTTAGTGACTTCAGCAATTTTCGACCGATAGCCCTCATCTCAGTCTTTCTTAAGTGTATCAACCTTTGCATAAAGGACAGAATATCCAAACACCTTGAGGAAAATGACATAATTCCTAAACGATCCTTTGCGTACAGACCGCATAAATCAGCCACAATCTGCGTCAACTATATATTACATGAAGTCGCAGTCCGTAAGCGACAAGGCAAAAAAGTAATCATATGTTCCTCAGACATCAGCAATGCGTACAACTGTGTTAATATCAGTAAGCTTAGGGACATCATGGTCCAAACAGATATCCACAACGTATATACTGAATGGATAACCAACTTCCTTTCATTTAGAAAACTGCAACTTGGTAGAGAAACCATAGAAATCCATGATGGTCTTCCTCAAGGTAGTTGCCTCTACCCATGTTTTTAATCTATACACCAAGAACCTTCACAGTATTCAGGAGTCAAACACTAAATATACCAGTACGCGGATGATTTTCTGATCATGTCATTCCGTGACAGTCTTGAGCAGGCAACTGCGAATTTATGTCGCAAACTAAATGACTTCGCCTCCTAATGTTCCACTCTCAATCTGTCCTTCAACGCGGACAAAACCAAGTTGATGCTTTTAGGCAGAGGCAAGCGCTTGATAATCAACGTTCAATGTCATAACTGCACAATTGAACAGGTACACACCATCAAGTTTCTTGGAAGGCACATTAGTGCTTCATTTTCTGTTCAAGAGCATTACACCGACACAATCCAAAAATCTTATGGAA
>NW_016165162.1:1447-24121 GCF_001687245.7 Rhagoletis zephyria | reverse complement strand
TCCCCATTCTCATTGAGTCCACTGCGGTCACGCATCAGGGACGCAGGTTCCTATCCCAAAAAAAGCTATTTGCCAATCTACAACTAACCAATTTTGATCCAAACTTTAACGACATACATAATCAGTTCGGAACAGAAATTGAGGCTGCCACATATACGCTCAGTGCCAACAGATCCCCGAAAGCTTGGTGGGATGAGTCTTTTGACAAGGCCTTCCGCTTTCTTAAAATTGCGTCTAAAAAGTGCAAAGCTGCACCTGAAAATTTTGAAGAACTGATCAAGCTCAAAGCAGAGTGGAAAGACAAAGTTAAAATAGCAAAAAAGAAAAGCTTTGAAAATAAGGTAGACGAACTGAACGCTGCTCCCTCAACTAGAAATGCATGGAAATTCGTGAAAGCACTAAGAGGCGACTTTAAAAACACAAACAACTCGCAGTGGTCTAGCGACAACGACAAGAACTTCTTAGCCCTACTCAAAGCCAAGTCCCCTCTCACAACTCCCATTTACCAATTGATAAAGAACTAACTCCCACCCACGCCCTAGCAATCACCTTTTAATAGTTCAGCCGGAGGGGTAGACCTAGTTACATATAAAATGTTAAAAGCTCTACCAGATGTCTCACTTAACAACTTGCGAACTGCATTAAACGATGTCTTCCTGACAAACTAGATCCCAAAAGAGTGGCGCAGCATTAAAGTAGTACCCATCCCTAAAAAAGATAAAGACCTTAGTGACTTCAGCAATTTTCGACCGATAGCCCTCATCTCAGTCTTTCTTAAGTGTATCAACCTTTGCATAAAGGACAGAATATCCAAACACCTTGAGGAAAATGACATAATTCCTAAACGATCCTTTGCGTACAGACCGCATAAATCAGCCACAATCTGCGTCAACTATATATTACATGAAGTCGCAGTCCGTAAGCGACAAGGCAAAAAAGTAATCATATGTTCCTCAGACATCAGCAATGCGTACAACTGTGTTAATATCAGTAAGCTTAGGGACATCATGGTCCAAACAGATATCCACAACGTATATACTGAATGGATAACCAACTTCCTTTCATTTAGAAAACTGCAACTTGGTAGAGAAACCATAGAAATCCATGATGGTCTTCCTCAAGGTAGTTGCCTCTCACCATGTCTTTTTAATCTATACACCAAGAACCTTCACAGTATTCAGGAGTCAAACACTAAAATATACCAGTACGCGGATGATTTTCTGATCATGTCATTCCGTGACAGTCTTGAGCAGGCAACTGCGAATTTATGTCGCAAACTAAATGACTTCGCCTCCTAATGTTCCACTCTCAATCTGTCCTTCAACGCGGACAAAACCAAGTTGATGCTTTTAGGCAGAGGCAAGCGCTTGATAATCAACGTTCAATGTCATAACTGCACAATTGAACAGGTACACACCATCAAGTTTCTTGGAAGGCACATTAGTGCTTCATTTTCTGTTCAAGAGCATTACACCGACACAATCCAAAAATCTTATGGAAACGCCAATCTTTTCAAATGCATCACTACAATCAAAGCTGGACTACATCCCCAAGTCGCACTCAACTATTATAAATCTGTTGTCAGGAGTAAAATTGAATACTGTAGGTCATCCACATCGAACTGTTCGAAATCTGTCAATAAAAAAATCCAAACTTTCCAAAATAGCTTTTTAAGGAGGATTCTGGGTCTCACACCAGCCACTCCAAATCCTCTTATCTATGCCCTTGCGAAGGAACTACCCCCGGCTGAAAGGGCTAAGTGGCTCACTGCTAAAGAACTAATTAATAATCTTTCCTCCGATAATTCTTTTAGAGAGCTCATATACAACTCGCCCAACGTTAATTCCAGCTACAGTGCTGTATTTAACGAATTTAAACATATTTTTGACGACCTATACATCGTTGGTGAATCAGCTCAGTCACCGAACCTACACGTAATAACCAAGACACTGAATGACAAAAAGACCAACCTAGCAAGTGAGGTCATCCAAGCCACGTACACATCTATTTTAAATGACTATAAGAAATCTAACTTCTGCATTTTTTACACCGATGCCCCTGTTGGACCTTTTTCCACAGGGTGCGGTGTCTATAACTATACGGACAAACGTGAGTACACTTTTAAAATAAACTTCTGCGCGTCTTCAACCTATGGCGAATCAACAGCTATTGTTAATTGCCAAAGAAACCGACTATAACAAGATACTAATATTTACAGACAGTCTATCCGCTTGTAAACTTCTAGCCAAAGACAAGACCAAAAACCATCTGATTGCCGAATGCCACAAACTAATTCAAGAAGCGGACTTTTACAACGTGACCATCATTTGGACCCCTAGTCATGTCGGGATCTCGGGTAACGAGATCGCCGACTCTTTTAGCAAAAACAGCCGTTAACTGTGATAACACTCTAGAATCTAAGTTTACAATCGAAGAGGCGTTAACAAACATACGCAACTCCATTCACAACAAATGGTGTGAAGAATTTCTCGCCTTCTCCAACAACAAGCACAATCTCTTTGCACAGATCTGCACTCAGAAACGTAAAAAGACATGGTTTTTCAAATTTAAAATTAACCCAAAAGAGATCAAAATATTGAACCGAATCCTCACTGGATACACCTACGATAATGAATACCTTTATCGCATCAACGCGATAAATACCAACACTTGCAGATGTGGCTCGACTGATAACTACGTTCATCAGACCTTCCACTGCAACTTGCTGGCCGAGGCTCGTGAGGGCTTCGAACTCGTCCTTAGCAACGCCGACTTCACCGAGATTTTTCGTGACTTTGACTATCGCAAAATCGCTCAGCTTGCGGAGTTCTTAACAAAAATTGACGCTAAATTTTAATTTATAAGCTTAATATCAAATAATCAACTTATCACAGGTGGTAATACCGTCCACCTCACTCATTTTCCCCCTATCCCATCCCCCACATTCAATTCTCATCACCATCACAAATCGCCCACAAACAACACACGCATGACATAAGCCCGCCAAATCTCCACATCCGAAATTAGAGTCCATCAACCTTGTCGATATTGTGCTGTGAACGTGACGTCCACTATCATCTCACCGCATGGAATTTTAGTAACCTTCTGGTTTAATCAAGAAACAGGCTCTTCAATGCGCTCAAATCATCTACACCGCCGTTAACAAGCCGATCAATTTAATGAAGTATTGGAGCATGCTCACTATGTGCCACTTCGCACACTACGCTCTTTCAAGTTACTCTTTCGTGTAACATTCTGCTGTACAACTATAAAGAAGAGGCATACCCTGGCGTTTGGACAACCGCCATCTAACTCAAAGTCCAAAAAAAAAAAAAAAGAATGAATAATTTTTTTTGCCATTCGATTTCTTTAATGTTGTGATTGCCGGCTTGATGTTGAAACCTCAAAATTAGCTCATCTAAATTCGCTATTTTGTTAACAACCTCAAAATTAATTAACTCGAGTTTTCTATGTTTGAAATGCGCATATATGTTAATACTTGAAATTTCATCAATATTATCGTAAGTAATTTTTGTTTTTATCCGTGGAATGTTTTTTGAAAAATTGGTAGAAAATTTGTCGTAAACTTGTATGTGGCGTTATTTATGTGATTTTCTTCGTACTGTGGTTGCATTTCTACGTTTTGTTTTGTCATCGATGTAGTTTTTATTGCTAAAATATGTTTTGTTGTATCTTTGAGTTCGTCTATTGTAATTCGTGATAGTGCATCCGCACCAACGTTTGTTTTGCCTTTTATATATTGCATTAAAATTGTATTCCGAAAGTTCCAATCTTATTCGCGAGAGTTTTGACGACGGGTCTTTCATAATAAAAAGGTAAACTAATGGTCGGTGATCAGATTTTACAGTAAAGTGAGTGCCATAAACGTATGGTCGAAATTGCTTGATTGCGAAATATATAAATATAAATATATATAGGTATAAACCGTCTATAATAGTTTGCAAACGCCACAAATCTTCGCACTGCGTCTTTACCGCATGGCTTTGTGTACTTTTTAATGGCTTCTATTTCTGTATCATCTGGCTGAGCACTTGTGTCCTAAGAGCACTTGTGTCTTAAGAAAGTTACCTCAGATCGTAGAAAATTACATTTATTTGGGTTAAGTCGTAAGTTGAATTTTCTGCAAGTTTCGAACACTTTCTAGATTTTCAAAACGGTGTGCCTCACTGCATCCAATTCCTATTACATCATCGACATACATAAAAGCTTGACTAGGTGAAATACCGGCAAATGCTATAGACGTCTTTCTTGAAAACGAGTTAGGTGCTACATTAAGACCAAAAGGCAAGACCTTCCAACGGAAAGATCCGCGATCAGTGCTAAAAGATGTAATATCTCTAGAATTTTTATGTAATGGAATTTGGTGAAAACCAGAATACAGATCCAGAGTCGAAAAATATTTTGTTCTTCCAAGGTTATCTAAAATGTCGTCTATACGTGCTAACGGAAATTTGTCTGCAATTAGTTTTTTATTTACTGCTCTAAAGTCTAAGCACATACGGTACGATTTTTGACCTGTTGGATCTTTTTTCGGCATTAAAATTAAAGGACTATTATAGTTGGCGAAGCTTTCATAGATTAAATTTTTTCGCAATAAATTATCGGCTTGTTTGTTTATTTCTTCGCGTTGTGAATATGGCAATCTTTAGTTTTTTATGTAAAGTGGCGTTTCGTCTGTCATTCTCAATTTTTGTTCGTAAAAGTTGTTCAGAGTCATAAGGCTTTCGGTTTAGGCCACGAGTTATCTGGGTATTTATGGCGTTAAGCAAAATTTTCAGTATCAACATACATATTCCGTCGGGTCCAATGGCGGCTTTAGCCTTCCCGATGACTACCCTTATCTCACGGCTGGTGAAAACAAGAGGTGCACTAGGTTTTGGCAGTTTGTGCAGCCTTCTGGTCACTCAAAGTTTGGCTTTGTCCACCGGAGGATGCAATATGAACTTCCGGCTAAATTAGCTCTTGCATCGCTCCGGGTCCGACGAAGCGTGTTCACCAAGTCTATTTCAACTCTGTCGTCACCCTTCGTCGGGTTGGACAATAACCTCACGGTTGACCAAAGCTTACTCACACCAGAGGAGAAGTTACAGGTCTTCTGATGCTCTTCACATTTCTGCGGGTTGTAGCCGCAGTAACAACCCTGCGGAATTTACGTTCACCTACATGAACGTCGGTTGGTATGTGTTGTGCAGCGAAGGCGCTTTCAGTAACATCTGCAAAGCCTTTCCAATCAGCTGACTATTGTTAGGTCTGGCGAGTTGCAGCAGTTGACCATAATCCTGGTGCGTGCGTCGTCGTTCATTGTGCAGAATGTCGAATCGTCTACTGCTCAGCAAACTGTGTTCCCTACGATCGTTTGACAGGCTTGAATGCCAAAAATCGTGGTGCGCATTGAAGTCACCAACTACCATATGGTTTTGACCTCCGAGGAGCGCACCTATTTCAGGGTGATATCCCGCCGGGCAGCTGGTGGCAGGGGGTATATTCGTTAAATATTTCGAGTTCGACATCGCCTGACCGGATAGCAATGTCGGGAACATTCTAGAAAGGTATCCCTGCGGTTGATGTCTGCTTCGATAAGACGATACTGCACGGTGTGCAGCGTGATGAACGCTCCCGATCTCGACGGTGCACGTTGTATCAGGCGTAAATCAACAGTGTTGAATTGCCGTGCAGCTTCGCCTCTTGGACCGCAGCTATTAATATTCCGAGCCGACCCATGAAGACTGTTATCTCCTCGATCCTTCTCTGAAGTCCGTTACAGTTGAACTAGTCCTCGTGTAACTAGGGAAACTTATTGGAAGGGGGTGTTAGTTGTTGTTGTTGTTGTTGTTGTAGGGGCTACAACAACCCCGCCCAGATCGGTTAATATCTCAGTCGTTGTCGTCAAGTTCCACTAACGGCAGCCCTAAGAAGCGTGCATCCTTCATAGGGTCGGTCCACAGGGACAAAGCCGTTAGGGTTGTCCCGTTTTCCGTCTCTCCGCATGCCAGACACTCATTTGGCACATCGGCGTATAGCTCAGGTATGAGTTTAACCTGTTGCAGTAACCAGAGCGAAGCTGGGCTATTGTGGTTCTTGTCTCCTGAGGCAGATGAAGCTACGCCGCGTCAATGTCCGGTGGTTGTGTGCCTAGAACGGCATGCACAGATCTGGAGCCTGCATAACTCGAGACTGACTCCCTGTGAATGCCGTTCAGGGCCTGTCTATGCTGACGGGACCAGAGGCTGCTTAATGAACCTATGGACTTCGTCCGTCAGCTCGTAGAGATGCCTGCTTACGTGCCCCGGCGAGGGCTCCTCTGCAAGAAGCTGACTGTTTGGGTGGCCACATCTGTCGCTCCCAACCAGAAACTGCTTGCAGAGCATTATGTTATGCTCCTTGACTGGGAGCATTTTCGCCTCGTCATGCAGGTGGTTTTCCTTTCGACATCAGGAGGCATCCAGTAGCTGTCCTATGTGCGGTGTTTTGTGTCGCCTGTAGCTTCATCCACTGCGTCCTACTAGTCCCCGGCGACCACACTGGTGCTGCGTAGTTTAAAACCGGCCGACCATTTGTCAGGAAAACATCGTTTAATGCAGTTCGCAAGTTGTTAAGTGAGACATCTGGTAGAGCTTTTAACATTTTATATGTAACTAGGTCTACCCCTCCGGCTGAACTATTAAAAGGTGATTGCTAGGGCGTGGGTGGGAGTTAGTTCTTTATCAATTGGTAAATGGGAGTTGTGAGAGGGGACTTGGCTTTGAGTAGGGCTAAGAAGTTCTTGTAGTTGTCGCTAGACCACTGCGAGTTGTTTGTGTTTTTAAAGTCGCCTCTTAGTGCTTTCACGAATTTCCATGCATTTCTAGTTGAGGGAGCAGCGTTCAGTTCGTCTACCTTATTTTCAAAGCTTTTCTTTTTTGCTATTTTAACTTTGTCTTTCCACTCTGCTTTGAGCTTGATCAGTTCTTCAAAATTTTCAGGTGCAGCTTTGCACTTTTTAGACGCAATTTTAAGAAAGCGGAAGGCCTTGTCAAAAGACTCATCCCACCAAGCTTTCGGGGATCTGTTGGCACTGAGCGTATATGTGGCAGCCTCAATTTCTGTTCCGAACTGATTATGTATGTCGTTAAAGTTTGGATCAAAATTGGTTAGTTGTAGATTGGCAAATAGCTTTTTTTGGGATAGGAACCTGCGTCCCTGATGCGTGACCGCAGTGGACTCAATGAGAATGGGGAAATGGTGACTTCCTCCTAGCCTGATTGGGTCGACCTTCCAGACAAATTGAATGTTACTATTTGTAAATGACAAGTCAAGCACTGACCCATTAGGAGCCAGCATGTTATTTTTGAATGTCGACGAACCGTCATTTAAATGCCAGAAATTATGTTCTAGAATAATTCTATGCAGGTTATTTCCTCGACAAGATTGGATGTGGTCACCCCATGCTCTCGCCCTAGCGTTGAAATCTCCCAGAATAAGAACATTGCTAAACTGCTCAAGATATGTAAGGAGTCTCTGAATTTCGCTCTTAAAGTCATTTATTAGGATGTTCTGTGGAAAGTAAACTGCAAAGATAATTAGGTTTGGATTAAGGTTTTTGGTTTTGATGATCAGTATGTCAAAGTTAGATAAGAAATTTAATTTTTGAAATGTAATTTGTTTTTTAAGGACTATGGCGACGCCGCTATATCCATCTTCTCGGTTTTTTTCGATAATGTTGTAGTTGATAATGTTTCTGCGTTGTTGCTCGCTGGAGGTGAATATTTGACTGAGACATGCTATGTTATAATGATTTAAATAGTATTCAAAGTTGTTGATGTTAGCTTTAAGTGATTGGCAGATTGGCAAATTTTCATATGTTATAGTTGAGGGGGGATGTCTGTACCCATACTGATCATGTCAACCTCGTTTTGTATCGAATTACGCTCAAATTGTTGCTTTAGGGCTAGAACCTTCCCTAGGACTCCTTGCATGTGCTCATTGGCGCATGCACTATTAATTAACTTGAACAATTCTGACAAGAGTTTTTCCATTTCAGTTACCCGTCCTTTCAAGTATTCTGGCTTTTCTAGCACAGAATCTCTGGGTGGTCTTACCCTACTCTCCCTAGTGGCAGGCTGCATTGGGACTGCTTTGTACTTTCTAGGACTGTGGAAGTTTTTTGTTAACGTTAATGTCTCTGTTTTGGATGTTTCCGTTTTCAGACGGGAGTGGTGGAAAGTCTGAGTCCTCCACTTCGAGAAGTTCGAAACGATTTTCACTGGCCGCAAAGTAAGTTTTGATTGTTTCGCGTCTTGATATGTTTTTAACGGTTCTAATATGGTTAATGGTGCGCTCCTTTTCCCAAGCCGCGCAAGTGAGCTTATCTGTGGAGACGTGGTCTGAGCTGCCGCATAAAATACACTTTTTTTGCAAGAATTTTCGTCACATGATGTGAGACCACACTTAATGCAACGTTTCTTAGATTTGCAGGCATATTGTGTATGATCCAATCTGCCACAGTTGAGACATTGCCTTAGCGGGGGAATGTAAAAGTCAATATATAATTTGGTATAATCGAAGATTATGAATTTTGGGATTTCTTTACCCGAGAAGCCGATTTTTATGGTAGTTGTTGGAATGTATGAGTCACTGTCCTGGCTTTTGCGCGTGAAGCGCCTGACTGTGGCGATGGGGACGGTAGAGATGGCATTAGCCTTTATCTCTGCCTCCTGATACCAAGTCGGAATGCCCCTCACTACTCCGTACGTCTCAACTGCAGTCTTGGGTACAAAAGCTCTTAAACCCAGAGATTTGACTTTGTCGTTAAGTACAAAGTTATTAGCTGACGCTGCATTTTTGAAGGTTATTTTATAGAGGCTTTTGCCAATGGCATAAATTAAATCAATGTCTTTGATCCTGAAGACTTTGATTTTGTCAAAAAGAGTTAAACCGTTAGTGATTCTTTCGTTATTCATGTCACCACATTGTGACGAGTCAACTTATACGAGATACNCGGTTCTAATATGGTTAATGGTGCGCTCCTTTTCCCAAGCCGCGCAAGTGAGCTTATCTGTGGAGACGTGGTCTGAGCTGCCGCATAAAATACACTTTTTTTGCAAGAATTTTCGTCACATGATGTGAGACCACACTTAATGCAACGTTTCTTAGATTTGCAGGCATATTGTGTATGATCCAATCTGCCACAGTTGAGACATTGCCTTAGCGGGGGAATGTAAAAGTCAATATATAATTTGGTATAATCGAAGATTATGAATTTTGGGATTTCTTTACCCGAGAAGCCGATTTTTATGGTAGTTGTTGGAATGTATGAGTCACTGTCCTGGCTTTTGCGCGTGAAGCGCCTGACTGTGGCGATGGGGACGGTAGAGATGGCATTAGCCTTTATCTCTGCCTCCTGATACCAAGTCGGAATGCCCCTCACTACTCCGTACGTCTCAACTGCAGTCTTGGGTACAAAAGCTCTTAAACCCAGAGATTTGACTTTGTCGTTAAGTACAAAGTTATTAGCTGACGCTGCATTTTTGAAGGTTATTTTATAGAGGCTTTTGCCAATGGCATAAATTAAATCAATGTCTTTGATCCTGAAGACTTTGATTTTGTCAAAAAGAGTTAAACCGTTAGTGATTCTTTCGTTATTCATGTCACCACATTGTGACGAGTCAACTTATACGAGATACACACCAGAAAAGCTTGCTGGGTACAGTGTCGTGTCATTATTGGTATTTGTGCTAACGCTGTTCGCCACCACTGTGTCTACTTGCGGTCCGTTAGTCAACTCCAATAGCGGGCTATCGGTATTCATACCTGTCCCGTTATCTAGTTGTACATCTACACTCATTTCACTTATTTCGCTAGATTTTTCGTCCCTAACCTCACTGATTACACCTGAGTCAAGATTGACTTGCACAGCTTTTGGGATTTTAACATTTTTTTAATTAAATGGGGTTCCGCACTCTTTCTAGCCCGTTTGCCCGTGGCCAAATTGGCACCCGCAAAGGCTTCGAACTCGTCAGCCGATGACGCCCTCGACGACGAGGACGCCATAGCGGCTTTGGTGTTTTTTGCTGCCGTACGCGGCAGGCTTACTTTTAATTAAAAACCAACGCACAGGAATAGTTCACCAAAAAATGTCACAACTCATAATAAAACTTGCAAAACCACTCACCTGCTATCCTTATCACGACAGGGAAGGTGTTCTTTAAAAGCCAAAGTTGACCGAAAGGCGGTCTCAAACGGAGAAACAAACGATCAAATACAATTTGCTGTAGTATTTGCTTTTATGTTCACTTCAAAAAGAAAAAGTTTTAGGTAAAGCACATTCAAATGTGCAAATGCGCAGAAAAATTTGATCCTCAAAATAACTATGTGTATGCGCCAAAACACGTCCACCGTCACTCGCTGATGAAAAGGGAATGTTATTCATTCTTTGAACAATTTTCGATTACAGACTTAAAAATTAGCGGAAACAAAGTTTTAAAATCTTCACAAATTATACTAACAGACCCTGTGGAAACAATAACTGAAGAACACAAGAAACTTATGGGTCGACTATCGATATCAACCGAACTTCAGTTGAGTTGGCAGTTGCCAAAACAATATTATAGATGGCATCTGGCAACTCTCAACCGTCAACTGAAGTTGTCACAAAGTGTGTATACTTGCAACTGCATTTTCAGGGTTGCTGTGGAGGTTAGAAGAGCGTTTTACAAGCGAATATTTAAAAGTGAGTAAAATATTTTAATTTTTAGCAGTTTTAACGTTACTAAAGTTTTGGAATGTATTTTGCTTTTGCAGAAAAGATGGTGAAAATAACTACAAAACAACAGTTTGAGATTTTGGCGCAACATATGAGCAAAATCCTTCGATTGCTCGTGGTGTACGCGCTTTTGGCGAGACAAAAGCAAATACTGAGCATGTTTGGAAGGAAATTTCTTCTAAATTAAATTGTTACGGACCGCCAACTCGTACATCCGTAGAATGGCAGAGGGTATGGATACATTTTAAAGCCAAGTTAAAAAAGAAAATGCCACATAATAGGAGGAATATATCCATCACCGGCGGCGGACCATCTGATGAAATAAGTTTGTCCGCGCTGAAGCAGGCCGCAGCGGACTTTATGCAAATGGCCATTTCGGTCGATCCGCCAGGTCCCACATTCGGAGCGATTTTACCCCAACAGCCTCAGGACACTGAAAATATTGCCTACATTGAGGAAATTAATACAATTTTAGAGGTAGAGACTGAGCAACCACAGCAAGAAACGGTGACGCCTCTTGTAGCAGTACAACTACCCAGGAGAAAGAGGGCGCAAGATATCAGATTAGACCTCCTCCAGCAACAAACAGGAACCCAGGGTGAGGTTGTTAATAAGTTGGACAAAATTGAAAGAAAGCTGTCCAGAAGAAATGATCTCTTAAAAGATATACGGGATTTTAAGAGGGAAAAATTAAAAATATTTAAGGAAGCGCATGAATTGAAAAAAATAACACCATATGCTTGTTGAAGAGCAGCATTTGAATAAAAAAATTAAACAAAAAAAACTGGAGCTCTTAGAAAAACAGATCTCCAATTTAAGTTGAGGCTTTTTACCTTTATTTATACCAATATTTTTTACTATTAAGATCAGTTGAATGAACTGCTATTTTTTTTTAGTTTTAAGAAAAGTGAATTTTGTATTTTTTGTTGTGATATAGTATTTTTTATTAAATCCAAAGAGAATTAGGTACATATATTTTGTATACTTTATCGACGGCTGAGTGGGAGATCGACCTATCTCGGCAGTCGGTTCGAAATCGCCGTATCGCAGAAAAGTTTTCAATAAAGCCCTATCTCAGATTTGATTGAAAAACGCCATATCTCATATGCAAATATATTGGGATAGGCCGTTTTTGATTCAAATTCTGAAATAGGGCGTTCTTCAATCAAATTCTGAAATAGAGTGTTATTAGGAAGTTTTCTGAGATATGGCATTTTCGAACTGGCTGCCGAGATAGGACGACCTTTTATTCAGCCTTCGATATGTGATATGTTACTTTTAAGGAAAACTGAATGAAAAGTTGAAATGAAAAAGGTTGATTTCATAGCTGAAAATGAATAAACATGAAGAACGCTAAAAAGATATAAATGTGTTGTTTACTTTTAATAAAATTGAATTTAAAATGAAATACTTTATTCAACTAAAAGATTATTTTATTAATTTAAACATTGCATTACATTATATCTTATATCAGAGGCTACGGTGTTATCATTCTCGGTTACATTTGGACTTGCAACTTCCTGCGAGATTGTCGGATCTTCCCCAGTCTGCTTTATAGTGTAAACCAATATTATACAACGCGCAACATGCATTTATTATTGACCCAGCTTTGTCAGGTTTATAGTGCAGGCCCCTTTCAGCAGAAAGACATCTAAATATAGACTTAAGGACGCCATTTGTCCGCTCTATCACATTTCGGGCTTTAGAATGGATTGTATTGTATTTTGCTTCAGGAGATTGAGGTTCCGCTGAACGAAAAGGGGTCAAAAGATGTGGTTCTAATGGAAATCCAGAATCACCTAGGTATTTTAAGGTTACATCAAAAGGTTTCATAACTATTAACGAAATACAACCTAGAAGCCAGGTGTTCGGACCAAAATCATTAGCAACCATTTGTTTCAAATCACTATTGTTCCAAATAAAAGCATCATGAGTAGATCCTTGATGTCTAGCATCAACATACCGTATCCGCATTTGGTAATCGCACATCTACAAAAAAACAAAAATGAAATGTCGTACAAAATAACCATACAAGATAACTCACCAGTAAAACATTCAAACTGAAATATCCTTTTCTGTTCATATATAAGTGGCGAACATCCTCCTTCGGTCACATTATATGCACATGTGTCCCATCTATACATCCAACAACACCAGGAAATTTCGTTTTCGAGTAAAAGAAGTTCTTGTTTTTGTATTTCTCTTCCTCGGCCATTTTTGCAGTAATCCATTGATTGCAAATTTTTTCCTCAATCAGTTGAAGCATCTCTTTTAAAACAACCGACATCGTAGGTTGCGCCAGTCCCAAATTGAAGTCATTGCCGTGAGACTTCAGAAAACTTCCTTCTGCAAAAAATCGGAGAGCTCCGCAAACTTTTATTAGCGGAGGTACTGCAGTTGAACGATGGTTCCGCCTAAAGTCATTCCTCAATGTATTTACCAAATATAATACAGCTTCTTTTGGAAGTCGGAAATATGCTTTAAATCTGAAATCAAAAACAATCACAATAAAAAGTCTTCCAAGCGTTAACTTTTGGGAAATGTTTAGTTATTGGTACAATGAATTTGTGGTGTGCAGCGGGGGGAGAGGGACCGTTGCATCTCAAACCCCACCCATTACAAAGATCACAGTCCAAACTTCTATTGTCAAAGGTATACAACATTTCTTGTGCGTATAATTCCGGCTACGCCATCCAAAGTACTTTTGCGCAGAACCCACATACAAATTTACAAAAAAGTAGAATTTCATCATTTGACTCACGTATATGTTAAAGTTTTAAAATTCCGGTGACGCGTTTGAACACCACAACTTAAAATCATTGTACAAATAACTAAAACGTATCCTAACTTTTACTTACAGTGCCGGCGGCAGCTCTAAAGGATTGGAATTATCCCTTAAATGTCGCCTGATTGATGCTGCGTTCGTACACTCCTCCTCCTCTTCAAAAAATAGTTCTATTGAACTAAGCATTGTAGCAAGACTTATTATTAAAAACTCTATATTAATAACTTTATTTCACTTTTATTTTGCGATTATTTTGCTTGTTTACAATCCTGCGCTGGTTGACGAGCTGTCAAATTTCAATAATCGATAACTTTTCAGCAACTGGCGATAGTTGCCATTCGTAATACAAATTTTCTTTTCAGTTGCGTTGCAAGCTGCCAACCGAAGCATAGTTGCGTTGCTATACATAATCGACCCATTAAACTCATGACAATTTACCATAACGACCCGATATCAGGCGGACATTGCGGAAACAAAAAACTCTATGCAAAATTACGTACAAAATACTATTGGAAAAATATGACACGCGATATTGCTAAATTTGTAAAAAGCTGTGAGAAATGTTTATTAAATAAAGTAAAACCCATTGTTTTAGACGTACGCACACTCCGAGGCCCAAACATCGACTCGGACAACTATCTTGTTGCAGCCAAGATACGCACCCGCCTCTGTGCAGCAAAAAATGTGCGCTCAAATATGCAAGGAAAGCTTAACCTCGAAAAGCTGCAATCGCAACAGACAGCCAACGCTTTCGCTACTCGACTCTCACACCTGCTCTCAGAGAGCACTCTTCAACAAACCGACATATGCGAGCAGTGGAACCACATTTCCCGCTCATTAAGTACCGCCGCCGAAGAAGTAGTCGGATTTCAGCGAGCCCGAAAGAACAACTGGTACGATGAGGAGTGTCAGGAAGCTGCAGAGAAAAAAGATGCCGCCTACAGGGCCACGCTGCGATCGGGCGCAACGCGCGCTATGTGGGACCGCTATAGGGATTTGAAGAGGGAAGCGAGACGTATTTGCCGCAACAAGAAGAGAGAGGCAGAAATACGTGAGTGCGAAGAGCTTGAAATGCTGGCCGACAGGAGGAATGCCCGAAAATTTTACCAGAGAGTTAGGCGACTTACGGAAGGTTTAAAGACCGGGGCGCACTCCTGTAAGAACAATAATGGCGACCTAGTAACTGATGTCCAGAGCGTACTTAAATTATGGAGGGAACACTTTTCCGCCCTACTAAATGGTAGCAGCACGGAAAGTTGTGGAGAAGAAGAACCCGAGCCCGCAGTCGATGATGACGGAGTCGACGTTCCACCGCCTGACTATGACGAGGTACGTATAGCAATAACGCGGCTGAAAAACAACAAAGCTGCTGGAGCTGACAGCCTGCCAGCTGAGCTATTCAAGTACGGCGGCGAGGAGTTGATAAGGTGCATGCATCAACTCTTGTGCAGAATATGGTCAGATGAACGCATGCCCGACGACTGGAATTTAAGTGTGCTCTGCCCAATCCACAAGAAAGGTGACCCCGCCATTCGCGCCAACTACCGCGGGATCAGCCTTCTAAGCATAGGTTACAAGGTCTTATCGAGCGTATTGTGTGAAAGACTGAAGCCCACCGTCAATGAACTGATTGGGCCTTATCAGTGTGGCTTTAGACCTGGCAAATCCACCATAGACCAGGTATTCACAATACGCCAAATCTTGGAAAAGACCCGCGAGAAAAGGATCGACACTCACCACCTATTTGTCGACTTTAAAGCCGCTTTTGACAGCACTAAAAGGAGTTGCCTATACGCCGCTATGTCTGAATTTGGCATCCCCTCAAAACTCATACGGCTGTGTAAAATGACGTTGAGCAATACCACCAGCTCCGTCAGAATTGGAAAAGACCTCTCCGAGCCGTTCGCCACAAAACGGGGTTTCAGACAGGGCGACTCCCTTTCATGTGACTTCTTTAATCTGATGTTGGAGAAGATAATAAGAGCTGCAGAACTGAACCGCTCAGGAACAATTTACTACAAGAGCGTGCAATTGCTGGCTTATGCCGATGACATCGACATCATCGCTAACAAAAACCGCGAAGTCTGTTCTGCCTTTTCCAAGTTGGATAGGGAAGCAAAGCGCATGGGTCTGGTGGTAAACGAGGACAAGACGAAGTATCTCCTGTCATCAAACAAACAGTCAGCACATTCGCGCCTTGGCACCCACGTCACTGTTGACAGTTACAATTTCGAGAAAGTAGAGAATTTCGTTTACTTGGGAACCAGCATTAACACCGATAATAATGTCAGCATTGAAATCCAACGTAGAATCACTCTTGCCAACAAGTGCTACTTTGGACTGAGTAGGCAATTCAGGAGTAAAGTCCTCTCTCGACGTACGAAAACCACGCTCTATAAGTCACTCATCATGCCCGTGCTGGTATATGGCGCAGAAGCATGGACAATGACAACATCCGATGAGGCGGCTCTTGGGGTGTTTGAGAGAAAGATTTTGCGGAAGATTTACGGTCCTTTACGCGTTGGCGACGGCGAGTACCGCAGACGATAGAACGATGAGCTGTGTGAGCTTTACAACGATATGGACATAGTGCTGCGTGTTAAAATACAGCGGCTTCGCTGGCTTGGTCATGTCGTTCGAATGGACACCGACGCTCCAGCTCTGAAAGTATTCAACTCGGAACCCGATGCTGGTAGCAGAGGAAGAGGGAGGCCCCCACTGCGATGGAAAGATCAGGTGGAGAAGGACTTGGCTTCACTTGGCGTTTCCAATTGGCGGCAGTTGGCACAGAGGAGAAACGACTGGCATGCTTTGCTGAACTCGGCCCGATCGCTTAGCCGGTTACAGCGCCAAAAAAAAAAAATAAATAAGAAAGAAAATTTAGTAGGTACTAACCCCAACGCCTTGCAAACCCCTTGATGTTGTAGTTATAGACACAATAGGGCACTTGCCTGAGTCCATTAATGGCAATAGGTTCGCAGTAACCATTATATGCGACTTAAGCAAATATTTAGTAACAATAGGCACACCGGATAAAAGCGCAAAAACAATACCTTCTGCAATTTTTTTAACATACGGCATTATGAACACTATAAAATCCGATTTGGGCACCGAGTTTAAAAATGAACTTTTTTCCGAATTAACCAAACTTTTAAAAATACAGCACAATTTCCCGACAGCACATCACCACGAAACAGTTGGTACTATTGAACGAAACCACCGTGTCTTTAATGAATATTTACACGCTTATTTAAATGAAACTTGGTCGGATTGGGACGTTTATTTGAAATACTTCACATTTTTGCACAATACAACAAGTTCTGTATTTGATAAGAAACTTTCACCATTTGAATTAGTATTCCATAGAAAAGCAATTTTAGCAACCGAATTACAAAATGTAAAAATTGATCCGATATATAACATTGATAATTATTCGAAATAAATCAAATGCAGAATGCAAAAATCACACGCGCTTGCGAAAGAACTAATTAACAAACACAAAATTCGGAACCAAACGGTATATAACAAGACCACGCGTCCGTTAATAGTTAATTTAAATGATACAGTCTTAGTTCAAAAGGGACCACGCGATAAACATACAAACATATATGAAGGTCCATACGTCATAACAAATGTTGACGGAGTCAACGTAACAATTTTCGATAAAATCAGAAAACAAGAAAAAACCGAATACATAAAGTAAATTAATTAAAACTTTTTATTGCATTAAAATGTTTAGAATCAAATTTTGAATTATATTCAAACAAAATGTTCAAAAAGTTGTACACATACGTACATATATGCATAAGTCTTTTATACATATAAGCAAAACCAAATACTAACTAAGTAATATGAACTGACGGACGAGGTCCAGAGGTTCATCAAGCAATCTCTGGACCCGTCAGCCTGACTGGCCCTGAACGACATTCACAGGGAGTCAGTCTCGAGTTATGTAGACTCTAGACCTGTGAATGCCGTTCACCGTTCGAATGCACACCACCACCGGACATAGACGAGACGGAGCTTCATCTGCCTCGGGAGACAGGAACAACAATAGCCCAACTTCGCTCTGGCTACTGCAGCAGGTTAAACTCCTACCTAAGTAGAGAGCGGAGAGACCCCACATGACTCGAAACATCTCTTCGCATGCCCGGAAAATCCGACAACCCTAACGGCTTTGTCCTTGCGGACCGATCCGATAGAGGCTGCACGCTTCCTAGGGCTGCCGTTAGTGGAACTTGACAACGACTGACATATCAACCGATCTGGGCGGGGTTGTTGTAGCCGCTACAACAACAACAACAACAACAAAGTAAAACACACATCGATGTTTTATAAGCTGAATTGCAAATTTTTCAAACTAAAGTTTTCTATAAGAAAATAATTTTGAAATGAATTTATAACAAAAAATTTATTTCCATTTTGACATAGTCAATTAATATGTAATTGTTTACATTTTATGAAATATACTCATGAGCTGCAGTTATTTATCATACAACATAAGCTATATATATGTAAATTTGATAGATACTTATTAATAATTAAATTTAGTAGTAATAACTAAGTATATACACTAGATTTTAATTAAAATGTTGCATAACTAAATTGTTGTGAACGAACGTATGTAACGGGAAAGAATACTCCTTACGCTCTTTCAAAGTCGTTCCTTCAAAACAATTTAAAGTTTTTAGTATCCATTAGGGGTAAGAAGAATATGGCAAAATTGGTCACCTTGCCAAATTCTTCTTTCCAAGGAGGGTGATGTAATGCGATCAAGCATACAAATTTGCAACCCTACAAAATTACCTAATATGAATCCGCCCTATTACATATATAAACTTACGATATTCAAAATGCAACTCTGTTGTATTGAACAATAGCAGCTAGGTTTAATATTGAACTTAAAAAATAAATTAGCGTCACTCTTTACGCGCATTTTATAACGAGAAGACGTATTCATTTTAATTTTTAATATTTTTGGCGGATTGATGGCTACCAGCGTTGGCCGGCAACAGAGCTGGCGCAGGTACAGGTACGCCTGTAGGGAGGTTTGCTGCTGGTTGTGCCGTTTGGCTTGAGCAGCAGGGAGCCACATAGCTTGTGGTCCCGATGAGACCTAAGACCAGAGCAGGTTCTTAGGTGACTCCATCCGTTGCATGAATTGCACCTAACCGAAGTGGAGTTTGGATGGAGTCGATTCTGGCAAACACAGCGGACGTTTCTGGTCCGGGGTTGGGCTCAACACCCGCCAGGAGAAGAAGGATGCGGAGCAATCCCGCTGCAAGAAGTTGCTCTATGGACGAACAATTATTGAAGGGTATCGCCGATCTAAGCGGGGTTAGGTCGCCGAAACAACAGCCCTTGGTCGGGTAAAACCCTAGTCATTCCGGTACGTAGAACCGGCTGTCTGGGGGATGTAGAAAATAGATAGTTTGTTCCAATATTCTTCGCACAAAATCTGTGGGACTGTCAAACTACAATATTACTCTCTCAAATGAGAGTAAAAGAGGAACAGCTACAGAAGTGTACGGGAACGAAAAAAGCACAAATATTTCGTTGTTTACTTCCATCTTTGATCGCACCGCGTTCTGTGTTTGTTTACAAATGCAACCCTGCCTATCGTTTGACACTTTTCATGAACTTGCAGGAAGAAAAACTTCGGGCAAAATCCTGTAACTTCTAACTGGGAAGAGTTGCTCTCTTACTCGCTCAAAAGTGTTCCCAGTAAGAGAAGTTCTTGCGTACGGGAACGACTTCCTGTAATTTCATACACTTTCTTACTGTGTCCTAGTGGACTGGAACAAACTAAGAAATTGCTCGGCTACATCATGGCGTGCAATCAAACGACAAGCTGGACGCCGCACACCACAAGCCCTTTATGTGTTTACAGCTTAAAGAAGCAATAAAAAATGAAAATAATACGGTTTATAGGTGTGTTTTATAGCGTCGAGAAGTATGGCAGCACACATTTGCTCTTACTGTCGGGCATTGTTATCTCTGTTTGTTTGTGAAAACTGTTAAAATGCGCGAACGAATTTATAAACGGATTTTAAATAATTAATTGATGAATATATATATATATATTAAGAGCAGGGACGTGAACCGGATGAAAAACTTGGTCGGTTCGGTTCAGCGGTTCGAACCGTTGTTGCACTTTTGGGTTGGTTCGTCAAACGGTTCGAAAAACAAAAAAAAAAATACGCGCAAGTTTAAATTTTCCTATATCATATAAAACTATATTTTTATATATATTTACAGTCATCGACTAACTCTCGTGGCGAACGGTAGTGTTTCAATAGACTTGTCTGCGTGTACCCATTTTCTTAGTACAGTTATATACCAACAACCACATTTAGTCAATAGACTTGTTTTCATATTTGCTTTTGCAAGTGAACCACGTGTCTAATCGAAAGTACAAAGTAACCTTACCTTACCATGCCCATCGGGGCTACAATGCAGGGAACAACAGGTTCGCTGCCTTATCATCCAGCCCTAAATGAAAGAAAAGACCTTCAGCAAATCTCGCGGAAGATTTTCCAGAGCTTCCCGATTTAAGCAAATCAACTGCTAACCCTAAATATGTTGTCGTAGCTGCCGCTAACGACCAAAAACCCCTATCACACTATTCCTGTTTTGCAGTTCAAAAATCCTAAAATGTTATAAGCAAGGATATAGAGAAAATCTCTGAGCTTAGAGATGGTAACTTTCTTCTCCTTGTCAAAGACAAGCGTGCCGCAGAAAAGTTCATCTCCTCCAAAAAACTTCCCGGAATATGTGAAATAAACTGTAAATATCATGAAAACCTCAGTTTCGTTAAAGGGACCATATTCGCTCCGTTCTTAAAGTCGCTCCCTGATGAAGAAATCGTCAAAGAACTAGCTGTAGAAGGTGTTGTGAACGTTTTCAAATTCTCTAGAATGATAGACAACAAAAAAACGCCAAGCGGTGTAATCCTACTTACTTTTGATGTGTTCAAATTGCCAGAAACTATTAACATCTCATGGTATAAGGTTAAGATAAGGGAGTACTTCCCAAATCCCATGCGATGCAAATCGTGCCAGCTTTTAGGCCACACAACCAAACATTGCAGGAACGCTCCATTATGCCAAATCTGTAGTTTACCCCCTCATTCAAACATAGAATGCACTCGCATTAGCTAGTGAAGAGCACCCATAATTTCAACAAATGTCCCAAATTTCTGCAGCAGAAAGAGATCTTAAAAATAAAAACGCAACGTAAGTGTACGTTGAATCAAGCAAAAGAGTTTTACTCTGCCCAGTTTCCTACACCCTCGTATCCATTTCCTTCGCTGGCATCACGTCCAGTAATACAACTAAAAACTATTCATCTACAAATTCAAATACTACCAACAACTCGATAACTCACCAACAAGATCATAATACTACAACTAATTTTTCACCGTCTTCCTCCCATTTAAACGACAAATCTTTCAACTACCCACCCGTTTGCCCTCAAACCCCAATTCAGCCTACATCGAACTCCATAACTTCTTCGCCCCCTACTGTACATAAAAAACCCATTAATCAAGAATCAACAACTTGAAGCACCACTAAACCAGTCGAATCTATATCGAACTCAGCGATACTATCGCCCCTTACCCGATTAACTCAGGAACTTTTAAACAATAATCGCTACTTCTCTACGCCGACACGGACGGATTCAGATTCGGATTCCGTAGTTGAGCAATCTGAAGATGTGACGATGAGCTCCTCGGTACCTCATGATGGCATTTAACATACTTCAATGGAATATCCACGGACTATATAACAACATCAATGAACTAAAATTATTAATTAACGATTTATCACCCTACATAGTCTCCTTACAGGAAACACACATCCCCTTCAATAAATCTTCACCAATTTCAAACTCGTGTCATAGTTATTTCACAACCTACCGCATAACACTACTTCCAAGCAAGGTATATGCGTCATGGTCAAACAAGGAATAGC
This sequence comes from Rhagoletis zephyria, assembly GCF_001687245.7. Lineage (NCBI taxonomy): Eukaryota > Metazoa > Arthropoda > Insecta > Diptera > Tephritidae > Rhagoletis > Rhagoletis zephyria. The sequence continues at coordinate 2,601 of NW_016165162.1, read as the reverse complement.
GCACAAATTATTACATATCCAATCTCCGATATCGGTCATTGCCATAGAAGTGAATATTGGCTTCAAACTTACAATTGTATCTCTTTACATCCCCCCACAACAACCTTTCAGTCTCAAGGACCTCCTTGATATAACTTCTGCTATTACCACAAATATACTTACAATAGGAGACCTTAACTCATGGAGCCCACTTTGGGGATCCGACTCAGTTAGTCCAAGAGGAAAAATCATTGAAGATCTCATTCTCCTTAATAACTATATTGTTCTAAATGACTCGGCTCCGACCCACTTTACAACGCACAACACGTTTACACATGTAGACGTATGTATGTGTTCCGCGGGCTTGAGCCCGAATCTCTCCTGTTCAACTGCGTCTCAACTCCATGGAAGCGACCATTTCTATTTACTCACAAATGTTGCCACTGGCCCATCGAATCCTGGTACACCTAAACCGAAGTTTATTGATGAGATAGCAGACTGGACGCGTTTTCAACGATTGGCAAATGATTATCTAACAAAACATCCCCAGTCTACCAACATCAATCAAGAGACTAGTCAACTTACAAAAATTATTCGTGAGGCAGCACATCTCTCCATACCCCAAACAAATCACACGGCACAAACCTATTGTATCATATTGGTCTAATTTTCTTGCAACTCTGAGGGACAAAAAACAACTTTTGTGGCATGATTATAAAAAACATCGATCAGCCTTTAATCTTTTAGAATACAAACAAGTAAGAAAGTCCAAGAGACGAAGTTGCACAGCAATTCAACTTTGTTGAATTGCGCCGGGTACAACGTGCACCGTCGAGATCGCGAGCGAGATAATGGTGGTGGCTTAGCGTTCATCACGCACCACACCGTGCAGTATCGTCTTATCGAAGCAGACATCGACCGCAGGGATACCACCCTAGAATGTCAGGGCATCGCTATCCGGTCAGGCGATGTCGAGCTCGAAATATTTAACATATACATACCCCCTGTCACCTGCTNCCACGCCCATTTTCCAAAATTATATCATAAACGTATTTCGATAAGGAATTGTTGCAAGCTCCAATTTTGAATAAATTATCTTTAATATTTACTGATTTATCGAAGATTTCGTATTTCTCTAAATTACTGTTATATGGGATGTGGGCGTGGTTACTGTC
>NW_016165162.1:0-1250 GCF_001687245.7 Rhagoletis zephyria | reverse complement strand
CGTACCAAGTTTCGTTAAGATATCTCAATTTTTACTCGAGTTATCGTAATCGTACCGCTTAATCGATTTCTCTTTTCATTCTGATCATTTATGTATACATTTGTCTATATCTATCTCGATTCGTTTTGCCTGTTACAAACAACCGTTATGTGAACAAAGTTATAATACCCTTGTGCACAAGTGCGCTCGGGTATAAAAAGCGAACGCCTACTTCAAAAGAATCTGAAGAAAGCAAAGAGACAAAGCCTGGAAAACCTAACTAGTTCTATAACCCCAGATTGCAACCCCAAAAAAATCTGGTGCAATATAAAGATTCTTTCGGGAACATACTCTCCACCAGCTGTCAAAATATTATACACCACAAAGGGCCCCATATACTCTGCGGTAGACATGGCAAATCATTTCGGTTCCTCTTGGTCGAATTATTCAAAAGATAGCAGCTTTCATCAATATTTTGTATTTAAAAAAATTTAGTGTTATACACAGTTAAGTCAATCTCCTCGAGAGCGCAAAAGATTGAATCCCCTACTTCTCTCTTCGAATTTGAAGTAACTCTCCATGTCAGGGAAAACTCCAGAGCGGGATCGTATTTCATACCCTATTTTAAAAAACCTACCCCTCCAAGTCAAAACCAGAGTGGTGGCATTGAACAACATTATACTAAATCAAGGCAGCTTACCCCACACTTGGAAAAATGCATCAGTTATCCCAATTACGAAATCTAATAAATGTACCACTTCCACCGCGGGTTATAGACCGATATCTGCGCTGCTCGGTCGCAGACCTCAACTGCGACGCCTTCCGCCACCACCACAGGGCGGCAACCATCACAGCAGCGCACACAGCCAACGGCGGTAAGAACACACACATCCCTTACACCCCACATCACGACACGTCTCCCGAACCACATGAATCTCCTTCAATTTAACTGCAACTGGCTACAGAGCAAGATTGAGGAGATAACCGTCTTCATGTGTCGGCATGGTATATTGATAGCTGCGGTCCAAGAGACGAAGTTGCACAGCAATTCAACCTTGTTGAATTGTGCCGGGTACATCGTGCACCGTCGAGATCGCGAGCGAGATAATGGTGGTGGCTTAGTGTTCATCACGCACCACACCGTGCAGTATCGTCTTATCGAAGCAGACATCGACCGCAGGGATACCACCCTAGAATGTCAGGGCATTGCTATCCGGTCAGACGATGTTGAGCTCGAAATATTTAACATATACATACCCCCTGTCACCTGC
>NW_016165161.1:28185-28632 GCF_001687245.7 Rhagoletis zephyria | reverse complement strand
ATATCGCAAAGACTGGTATCTGAACAATCAGTGGTATAAGAGATCCAGCTCATACAGCATACATTTTGACGATTTTCTCAGTAGTTATTTATAAAATAGCTTAAGAAATTTATCGGTTTTCTCCTTCTTCTTTTTTGGCGCTGTAACCGCCTAAGTGATTTTGGCCGAGTTCAGCAAAGCACGCCAGTCGTTTCTCCTCTGTGCCAACTGACGCCAATTGGAAACGCCAAGTGAAGCCAAGTCCTTCTCCACCTGATCTTTCCATCGCAGTGGGGGTCTCCCTCTTCCTCTGCTACCACCAGCGGGTTCCGAGTTGAATACTTTCAGAGCTGGAGCGTCGGTGTCCATTCGAACGACATGACCAAGCCAGCGGAGCCGCTGTATTTTAATTCGCTGCACTATGTCCATATCGTTGTAAAGCTCATACAGCTCATCGTTCCATCGTCT